>NC_041004.1:27100037-27400037 GCF_004193775.1 Glycine soja
CACCTCCCCCGTTTTTTTAAAAAATGGGATTCCGGGACACCCGTAATGCTTCCGTAAAATTCCCATAACCCTAAATAAGCATATTTCACTTAATATGGGTGAGAGGGAAGAGAAAAAAAGAAGAAAATCAAGTCCTATATGCTTCCGTAAGGCTTCCGTAACTTTTCCATAAATTACGAAAGAAGGGGGGTGAACTTATCAAAATTGGGGGGTGCAAATAGCAATTTCAAAATTTTGAATTGGGCCTTCCAGAATGATTTTTTGAAGCTGGATTGCTTCTGGAGGAAGCAACCCAGCTCGCCTGGGCGAGCTGGGCGGCAACCTCCTCCCTCTTTTTCCTATAAATAGGCTGAAAGGGGCTGTTCTACGGATCTCGGATCCCCCTGGTGATGTATTTCAGCTATTTTGGGTGAAAAAATTGATTCCGTGAAGAAAATCCAAGCCGAGGTACTTCCGTAATACTTCTGAGATGTTTCCGTAAGCAAATCCGTGAAGGTTTTCCTCCGTTATTCACCGTTCTTCATCCGTTCTTCGTTCTTCAACGGGTAAGTTTCCAAATCGAGCTTTTCAATTCATTCTATGTTTCCGTGGTGGTCCCCATTTGTTTTGTGTACATTTATTCTCGTTTCATTTACTTTTCGTACCCCCTTTTAACGTGCTTCAGTAATTTATTTAAGTCATTTCTCGCCTAATCAAAAATAAAATAAATTTCCACCGATCATTTGATTAGTAATATCCGTTAATTTCAGTTAAAATGAATTCCGACCGTTCGGTCGTGCTGTAACCACGTTGGAAATCAAAAAAGAGGTAAAATAAATAATATAACAATCAAAAAATACCTTTTAGTAAATAGAAGCGAAAAAAAATCAATCGGACGTTTTCTCTTTGGGATTTCTCATTCTTAATTGAATTGACTAATAACTAAAGTGAAACTAAGGCTAAAATCAACCCGCCTAGTCAAGCTCATCCACAAAAAAGTCATTAAAAAGGATTTGGAAGTTTATTATCTCAGTTTTTCTTACCAAGTAAAAAGGATAATTTTTAAGGTCCAATGCCTTAAAATGATCACCTTCCAAGTAAAAAGAATCGTTTGATTCACCCTTAAGAAAGAACTACGTAGGTCTGATTTCCTCTTCGATGGAGAGTACGTAGGAGCAAAAGCCCCGCTTTTGTCGACCTCAAAAATAAAAAAGAAATAAAAGGTAAGATAACACAATTTCACAATTCTAAAAAATAGGTTGTTGTCCTTTGAGACAAACGTGAGAGGTGCTAATAACTTCCTCAAACGTAAATACAACTCCCGAACTTAGAATTTTCATTTTGGCTGGTTTCCTTCGGTTTTTCCGATGTTTTCCACAAATAAACGTTGGTGGCGACTCCGCGCATCTTTCCTCCTTTGGAAAGCGCACCCGTGAACCTCGCCTCGCACGCCCGCAAAAGGGCATGTTGCGACACCAACGTTCAAACACACTGGTAATCGATTACCAAATCATTGTAATCGTTTACAACATTTTGAAATCAATTGGAATGTTGTAAATGCAGTTGAAAGCTTTTTGAAAACCATTTTGCTACTTGTAATCGATTACAACAATCTGGTAATCGATTACCAGAGAGTAAAAACTCTTTGGTAAAAGGTTTTTGAGAAAAATTCATGTGCTACTCAGTTTTTGAAAAACCTTTTTAATACTTATCTTGATTGAGTCTTCTCTTGATTCTTGAATCTTTAGTCTTGAATCTTGATCTTGATTCTTGAATCTTGAAACTTGATTCTTGATTCTTGAAATCAAATTTCCTTTTGAACCTTGAAGTGTTCTTGATTTAATCTTGAACTCATTCTTTAATTCTTGAGATCATCATCTTTGTTATCATGAAGTGTTCTTGACTTTTGAGCTTTTTGTCATCATCTTTGTTATCATCAAAACTCCTTGAATCAATCTCGATTCATCATGAAGCTTGCTTCTACAATCTCCCCCTTTTTGATGATGACAACTTTGAAATCAAGAAACACACACACACACACACACACACACTTTTTCCTAGCCGATCACTCACATAAATTTCCATTCTCCCCCTTTGTTTTTGAGTTTATGCTTCATTTGAAATTAAGTTAATTACTTGTGTGAGTTTTTGATTTATTCCCTATTTCTCTCCCCCTTTGGCATCAACAAAAAGCCAAAGTGTGTAACAAGTATAAGACAAACATATACTATTAATCATTCACAAGGCATACATTGAAGAATATAAGCCAATCATGAAGCAAGAAACATGAATAGATCAAATATATAAAAAAAACCATAGTCATATAGCATAATTCATAATTGTTCAGTCATACTAAGCAAATATTAAAAAGAAATAATAAGTTCTCAAATGTCATAAAAACATAGCCAAATACAAGGATTAAAATCAAAATATAATAATTAAACAAGAAAAGAGAAACTTATAGAAATCAAACAAGATAATAAATTATCCTCACATTATAATAGAAGCATATGTGCATAAACAACAAATAAGTCATAAATCATCAAAACATAAATCATTTGTCTAAGACTATGTGGTTTTGTGAAGATGTCTACAGGTTGGTTTTTAGTATCTACAAATTTTAAAACACAGTCACCTTTTTCCTAAGACTAAGTGGTAATTGACTATCAATACTTACCACGATGAGTTTTTTTTTATTAACATAGAAGGTTTCACCATATTAAAATAATTTTATTTGAAATAAAATATAATAATTTTGAAAAGCATAAAAATATATTTTGAACAATCAATCAAGTAATTCAAACATATCGAACAAGAATTATACAAGGATTGAAGGATATAGATCACAGACATTATCAAACATTCATATTTGTTAAAGATAATTTAAAAAACTTAGAAAGTTCAAAGAACTCAATCAATCATGTAATCATTATTTTCTCTGAAACCTACATGCTCAATATCTTTATCATGCTTATGCTTGATAACATATTTTTCAGAATAAAAAAGATACTTTATATATGAAAATTATTATATAAAAATAAATAAATATAACATAATGGATTTTGAAAAAACTTTATGAATGAACCTTAAGCAAGTAATTCACATGTCATATTAAAAATTATGCAAGAATCATACAAGAGATATAAAACCATACATAACCATTCATAAATGACTAATCACATATCACATAAAAAATCATGCATAATCATTTTAAATATATATATATATATATATATATATATATATATATATATATATATATATTCAATTATATCAAAATAATCAACACAAGTATTGAAGAATAATAATCATAGACATTATCAAAATATTTAAAAGGAAACTTCATGCTTTGAGAAAGAAAATTAACTTAATCGAAACATATAAACACATTCTCACAATTTCAATCAATGAACAAATATTTCAAATTAAATTATCAATCAACTAACTATGCACAATAATTTCTATTCCAAAAAAAAATATAAGTTTTTTAATTTCAATTTTAAATTTCAAACTTCCAACTTCTAATAACTTCCACTTTCAACTTTCAACTTCCATTTTCAACTTTCAACTTTTAGTAACTTCCATTTTCAACTTCCAACTTCCATTTTCAACTTTCAACTTCCAATAACTTCCATTTTAATTTTCAAACTTCCAACTACTTGGACACAATTACCAAAGACAAAAAAATCAATCATGTATATTGAAATTATTTAAACTAAATATAGTTAATTAATCATAATAAATTTTAGCACAATCAAATAACAATCATCAACACATATCATGGTAATTATTTACTTAATTCAATTATCTTAACATGCCAAAACATTTTTTTTAATTTTTTAACAGAATCTAATCGTCTTAGAAACAAAACATAAGCAATTCAAGCATTAATCAATTCAAAAAAAATTCAATTAATCATACATATTTAAAATTAAAAATAAATATAGTTATTTAAACATTGTAAACACAATCAAACAATTTCAACAATTATTTTCTATTTGCCACAAAAATAACTTAACTGAAAATACTAATCATACCTTAATTCATAGAGATGGCTTAGATGTGTAGAAGCAACGCTTCATGATGAATCAAAGATGATTCAAAGGTGTTTTGATGATAACAATGATGACAACAAAAGATGATGACAAAGGTGGTGACAAAAAGCTCAAAGATCAATCAAAGAACAACTCATGTGAATCAAGAACAACTCAAGAGTTCAAGATAAGAATCAAGAAGAATTCAAGACTCAAGAAGAAAGTTAAGAGTCAAGAATCAAGATTCAAGGTTCAAGATCTCAAAAAATCAAGATCAAGATTCAAGAATCAAGAGAAGGCTTAATCAAGATAAGTATAAAAAGTTTTTCTCAAAAATTGAGTAGCACATGATTTTTCTCAAAACATGTTTACCAAAGAGTTTTTACTCTCTGGTAATCGATTACCAGATTGTTGTAATCGATTACCAGTAGCAAAATTGTTTTGAAAAAGTTTTCAAATTGAATTTACAATGTTCCAATTAATTTCAAAAAGCTGTAATCGATTACAATGTTTTGGTAATCGATTACCAATGCCTTTGAACGTAGAAATTCAAATTCAAATGTGAAGAGTCACATCCTTTCACATAAAAGCTTTGTGTAATCGATTACACTGATTTGGTAATCGATTACCAGTGATTGTTTCTGAATAAATCAAAAATGTAACTCTTCAAAAGGTTTTTGACTTTTTCAAATTGGTTTTAAGTTTTTCTAAAAGTTATAACTCTTCTAAATGGTTGTCTTGACCTGACATGAAGAGTCTATAAAAGCAAGGCTTTGTTTTGCATTTCAATAATCTTGAACACTTATTCATACAATCTTTTACAAGCCTTGAATCTCTTTGAACTTCTTCTTCTATTTTGCACCAAAAGTTTTTTGAAGTTTTCTGGTTTTTCAAATCTTGAAAACTTGTGCTATTCATCTTTTCATTCTCTTCTCCCTTTGCCAAAAAGAATTCGCCAAGGACTAACCGCCTGAATTCTTTTTGTGTCTTTCTTCTCCCTTTTCCAAAAGAATGAAGGACTAACCGCCTGAATTCTTTTGTGTCTCCCTTCTCCCTTGTCAAAGAATTCAAAACGACACAGTCTGAGAATTCTTTTGATTCTTCCCATTCCCTTATACAAAAGTGTTCAAAGGACTAACCGCCTGAGAATTCTTTTGTATCCCCATTCACAAAGTATGAAAGGTTTAACAGCCTGAGATCTTTGTCTTAACACATTGGAGGATACATCCTTTATGGTACAAGTAGAGGGTACATCTACTTGGGTTTGACTGAGAACAAGAGAGGGTACATCTCTTCTGGATTAGTTCTAGTGGAGGGTACATCCACTAAGGTTTCAAAGAGAACAAGGGAGGGTACATCCCTTGTGGATCTTTGATTGTAAAATGATTTTTACAAGGTTGAAAGAAGTCTCAAGGACCGCAGGTCACTTGGGGACTGGATGTAGGCACGGGTTGTTGCCGAACCAGTATAAAAACTCTTGTGTGTTTGTTTCCTTCTTCCCTACTCTTTTACTTTCTGCTGTGCATTTAATTTTCGCTTTTACTTTCTGTTATGTTTCTCTTCTACTTCATATTCTCTTAACAACATAAGTAAAAGCCTTAGAAGAGTAATTTTTAATTAGCAAATGTTTAGGAATAATTAATTCAACCCCCCTTCTTAATTATTCTAAGGCCACTTGATCCAACAAGATGTTACCTCTTTTGAGATTTTACTGATATTGT
Organism: Glycine soja; assembly: GCF_004193775.1. Classification (NCBI taxonomy): domain Eukaryota; kingdom Viridiplantae; phylum Streptophyta; class Magnoliopsida; order Fabales; family Fabaceae; genus Glycine; species Glycine soja. The sequence continues at coordinate 27,105,772 of NC_041004.1, forward strand.
TGTCGCCATATGTAACATGTCCACTTTTCTTAGGAGAAATGGTTGTAAATTTGAATACATCTCCTGTCATATGCTTGGAACATCCACTGTCGATGTACCACTTCTTCCTTACAGATTCTTCTTTGTTGTTTTCATGAGATTTTGTCATGAGATACAAGTTGACTTGGTCTTCATCATGATCTTGGAATGACCTATTCCTGAAAATACTTTTAAAAAACAAAGAATCTAAAGAGGCCATTAATCTTGAAGTGGTTAAACTTTCTACAAGATATCTGCTCTGATACCACTTGTTGGACCAAGTGGCCTCAGAATAATTAAGAAGGGGGGTTGAATTAATTATTCCTAAACCTTTACTAATTAAAAATTACCCTTCTTAGGCTTTTACTATGTTGTTAAGAAAATAAAGAATAGAAAAGAAATTTAACCAAAAGTAAAAGAAAGAATTAAAGTGCACAACCGAAATTAAAAGAGTAGGGAAGAAGAAGACAAACACACAAGAGTTTTTATAGTGGTTCGGCAACAACCCGTGCCTACATCCAGTCCCCAAGCGACCTGCGGTCCTTGAGATTTCTTTTCAACCTTGTAAAAATCCTATTACAAGCAAAGATCCACAAGGGATGTACCCTCCCTTGTTCTCTTTGAACAACCTAGTGGATGTACCCTCCATTAAAACTGATCCACCAGAGATGTACTCTCTCTTGTTCTTAGTGAACAACCCAAGTAGATGTACCCTCTACTTGTACCACAAAGGATGTACCCTCCAATGTGTTAAGACAAAGTTCTCAGGCGGTTAAACCTTTAAAACTTTGTGAATGGGGATACAAAAGAATTCTCAGGCGGTTAGTCCTTTGAAATCTTTTGTATATGGGAAAGGGAAGAATCAAAAGAATTCTCAGATTGTGTCATTTTGAATTCTTTGAATGGGAGAAGGAAGACACAAAAGAATTCAGGCAGTTAGTCCTTCGTTCTTTTGGAAAAGAGAGAAGAGAGACACAAAAAGAATTCAGACTGTTAGTCCTTGGCGAATTCTTTTTGGCAAAGGGAGAAGGGAATGAAAAAGATGAATAGCACAATTTTCAAGGTTTGGAAAAACCAGAAAACTTTAGAAAGCTTTTGACAAAGGAAGAAGAAGAAGAAGAAGAAGAAGAAGTTCAAAGAGATTCAAAGGTTGTAAAAGAATATGTGGAAAAGTAGTTTGTAAAGGTTGTTAGTGTTGTTCAAATGCAAATCAAGGTCTTGCTTTTATAGACTGTTCATGTCTGGTCAAGAGAACCATTAGATGAGTTATAAACTTTAGAAAAACTTGAAAACCTTTGGAAGAGTTACAACTTTTGATTTTGTTCAGAAACTATCACTGGTAATCGATTACACTGATTTGGTAATCGATTACAATATTTTGAAATCAATTGGAACGTTGTAAATTTAGTTGAAAGCTTTTTGAAAACCATTTTGCTACTGGTAATCAATTACAATAATCTGGTAATCGATTACTAGAGAGTAAAAACTCTTTGGTAAAAGGTTTTTGAGAAAAATTCATGTGCTACTCAGTTTTTGAAAAAACTTTTTAATACTTATCTTGATTGAGTCTTCTCTTGATTCTTGAATCTTTAGTCTTGAATCTTGATCTTGATTCTTGTAACTTGAATCTTGAAACTTGATTCTTGAAATCAAATTTCCTTTTGAACCTTGAAGTGTTCTTGATTCAATCTTGAACTCATTCGTTAATTCTTGAGATCATCATCTTTGTTATCATGAAGTGTTCTTGACTTTTGAGTTTTTTGTCCTCATCTTTGTTATCATCAAAACTCCTTGAATCAATCTCAATTCATCATGAAGCTTGCTTCTACATCATCACCCTTTTTCATCCTGATTTGGTGATAACCACTTTTAAGATCAATTTTTGAAAAGATATTGGCACCATGCAACTCATCAAGAAAATCATCAAGTCTAGGAATGAGGTGCCTATACTTTACAGTGATGTTGTTGATGGCCCTGCAATCTGTACACATTCTCCACGTACCATCCTTTTTGGGCACCAACAACACTGGCACAACACATGGGCTTAGGCTCTCTTGGACCCAGCCCTTTTCCAACAACTTTTTAACCTGAAACTCTATCTCCTTAGTCTCCTGAGGGTTAGTCCTATAGGCTGGCCTATTAGAAAGGCTTGCTCCTGGGAATAAATCTATTTGGTGTTCTATTCCCCTTAAAGGAGGTAGCCTAGGGGGGTCTCTCTTTGGGAAATATATTACCAAATTCATGTAAGAGTTCTTAGACCTTTAGGTGTAAGGTCTCAAGGCAGTGCTATGGAATGTTTCCCTTGATAGGAGAATGTAGAAAGATTGTTTAAGAAGGAGTGCTCTTTTAATATCACCTTTTGTTACAAAATGATTTTCCTTCTTAACAATCTTCTTGGAGGAATCCTTTCCCTCTTTTTCCTTCCCCTTGGCCTTTGAAGACAAGGCCTTACTATCCTTTTTTTCTTTTGTTTTTCTAGTTTTTCTTCCTCATCCCTCTTATCTTTCATAGTTAGTTGATCTTTGGCCACCTGTGAAGGTGTTTGAGGATGCAACACAAATTTAGTGCCAAGATGGGAGAGGGTAATCTCATTAGTTAGGCCATTGTAAATGATCTTCCTATCAAATTGCCACGACCTTCCTAAAAGAATATGTCCTGCCTCCATGGGAACTATATCACAATTAACTTCATCCTTATATGTCCCAATGGAGAAAGGTACCTTCACTTGTTGGTTAACTATCATTTCCCCTTGCTCATTGAGCCATTGAAGTTTATAAGATTTTGGGTGGGGAATGATAGTGAGGTTCAACTTGGAAACTAATCTTGTGCTACAACAATTGTAACAAGATCCACTATCCACAATGAGAGAACAAGGTTTATCTAAAATTTTGAATCTTGTATGAAAGATATTCTCCTTTTGGGATCGAGATAGATCACATGATTGACCTCCAAGGAGCCTTCTAACCATTAAGAGGTCACCTTCTTCATGGGGGTAGACTTCCTCATGGGACTCTTCACCCCTTCATCTTCACTTCCACTAGAAGAAGGGCAAGAAGTAGTCTCCTCTTGACTACTATAAATGTCTTGACCCCTCATGATCATGGTTTTCTTTGTGGGGCATTGAGAGGCAATGTGACCTCTCCCAAGACATTTGAAGCATTTAATGTTGCTAGTCCTTTCTTGGGAACTAGTCTTAGGGGTGTATTTCTCTATGGTCTTACCCTTATCTTCTTGGGTTTTGAAGGTGCAGCCCCCAAAATTCCATGGGCTTGGTCCTTCCTTGGATAAGAGTGAGAGCCATAAGATTTTGAATAAGGCTTTCTTTTAAGTTGTTGTTCCACTCTTATAGAAAGTTGGACTAGCTCATCTAGGTCTCTATATGGAAGGAGTTTAACCTTGTCCCTCACTTCCATATTAAGCCTACTAAGGAACCTAGCTATGCTTGTTCTTTCCTCCTCCCTAAGTCCAGCTCTTAAAAAGAGTAGTTCCATTTGTTGTCTATATTCTTCAACACTCATACTCCCTTGCCTAAGCCTTTGGAGCTTGTCCATAAGCTCCCTTTCATAGTAGGAGGGAATGTGTCTTTTCCTAAGGACACTCTTAAGATCATTCCAATACTCTATTGGAGGATCCCCATGAATCCTTCGTTCCCTAACAAGGGAAGTCAACCAATAGAGGGCATACCCTTGAAAGCTAAAGCCAATGGAACTTTTCTCTCTTCGCTAATATGATGGCAAGCAAAGAGTTGTTCAACCTTCATTTCCCAATCTAAGTAGGCCTCAACATTATCTTTGGGAATGATGTTTAGTATGTGAACTATGGCGCCCTCTATAATAGTCGCTAAGTTCTTCACTTAAACTCTTGCAAGAGTCATGACTACTATAGGAGGCATGTTTTTCTCTTTTCATTTCTTTCATTATTTTTCTTCTTTCTTCCTCTCTTATTTTCTCTCTTTCATCTTGACTTATTTCTTCCACTCTTTTTTTTACCTTTTTCTTTTCTCTCTTGTTTTTCTTTCCACAACTTAAGGGATCTCAACTCATCTAATATCTTATACAAGGGGTCCTTAGGAGTAGAACCCTCACCATTAAGACTAGATGAAGAATGAAGACTCATGTTGGTTCCTAAGTTATGGTTCTTTCTTGTTGGGGGTTTGAAAACAAAAGGTAAAAGAAACTATGGTTGAAACTAGCCAAAATAAACACTAAAAGAGGTGTGAAAGATAAGGTAAAAACTAATTGGTAAAAGGCAAGCTATCTAGGCGGTTTGACAATGAAGGGTAAATGAAATAGGCTATGAAAGTAAGCAAGAAATTAAAGTGCAAGAAATGCAAACTAGGCAGATCCTAAGAGTATTTGGATGACCTCATTTAAGGTTCCCAACAAAACACTCACTATCCTAAGGGAAAATTGCCTAAAATTATTACACACAAATGGAAGTAGGGTGACCTAATGGAGGCTCCCAACTTACTTCCAATGAAATACCTTTTTGTTACAAAATTTGAAAGCAATGAAAGTAAGTAAATTGTCAATTACAAAATTACAACAAGGTCCTCAATTTTGGTGGTTGTTCTCTCTTTGGTGATTCACTCAATTTGGAGTGCTTCTTAGTCCAATAGCTCTTAAGGTGGTTTTCCCCTTGCTTCTTGACTCAAATTCTTCAAGGGATGGCACCAATCCTTCTTTGCAATTCCCTATATGGCAACTCACAAACAAGGAAACAAAGAGACAAGCAATAACCAAAGACCCAAAAAATGAAATGAAAGCTAAACCAATAGAGTTTTAACAAGACAAATTTTCAAGGATTTATCAACAATTAAATCAATGAAAATAACATAAAAGCAAGCTAGGACTCAAAGAGAAACTTAGAATGACTCTAGAGTAGAGTAAAAAAACCAAAATAAAAAGATTCAAGAAACCTCTAGTTTTGGAACTTTTTTTTCACTCTAATTTTCAATTGAAATTTAAGAACTAGGAGTGGTATAAAATAGACACCAATTATAGAACAAATTTTGAGCCAAAACAACAAGCACACTTCCCTTTCACTTTTTTTTCCTGGACACTGATTTTTCTGCCAACTTATGTGATTTTTATTATTTTTTCCTTTAATCCAAATCACTTGGTTCTTTTTTCATAATTTTGGTCCGGATGTCTATAAAATTAAGTAAAAATTTCATCTCAAAACACATAGTGACCAATTCCCAGTAATTTATACAAGTTCATATGTTCAAGCTGCCAGCACCAGCGATTTCAACCTAGAAATCAAGAGTGGTGTTTATGTTGCTTAAGGCTTGGATAGTTACAATTTGTGTTTGCTTATGCTCAATTATCTTGAATAACATAATTCAAGAGAGCTTAAGACTTATTTTGATTCATAAATCCAGCCACAACTCAGCTTCATCATAGGCATCATGTAGGAAACTTAGAAAACAAAAAAGAGTTCAACAACAAGACTACTTCTAGGAATTGATTTAGAACATGTTATGAACTAAATAACATGCATGAATTAGACTCAAAATTCAAAATTTAGGCTAAGAATGACAAGAATACATGAACAAATGTATCTAGAATTCAATCAACAAAATAAAAATTCAACACAAACTTAGAACATAATGTGACAATTATTATGACTAAACATGACTCTAAGGCAACATGGATTAAGTGATTTACACTTAGATTTTTGTGTTTTTTTTTCTAATCAATATTTTGGAAGAAAATTTAGATCTAAAGGTTCAGCACAAGAATATTATGAATGAAACATGATAGAACCTAAAATCAACACAAAAACATGATTCAAGAGTAGATCTACAAAATTTGAATCATAGAAATGCAAGAACAAGTGTAGATCTAAGATTTAATCAGTTTATTTTTTTTAATCTACTCTAAACAGCACCAAACCACAAGACAATGGAGGATATACATGGAGAATAAGATGAAGAACAAGGAATTAAAGAGAATTCACCGAACAAAAAGATAGAGGAAGCAAAAGAACATCACCTAGATGAAGATGCTCTTGATACCACATGATGTAACTCCATTAGAGCTTGTAGGCCTTGGATCTTCTTCATCAATGGATTCCTTTGCTTCTTGAGGTCTGATTGCAACGGAATGGAGAAGGGGAAAGATGAATGAAGACGTCACTTCAAGTAGAAGATGAGTCTAGAAGAAGCTCACCACCATAGGAAGCCATGGATAAGAGCTTGAAGGTAAAAGAAGATGAATGAAGAGAGAGAAAGAGAAGAGCACGAAATTTAGTGCCTCTAAAGAAGTCTAAACTTTGAAGTTTAATTCTCAAATGATCAAAGTTGAAAAATGCACACACATGACCTCTATTTATAGCCTAAGTGTCACACAAAATTGGAGGAAAATTTGAATTTCAATTCAAATTTCACTTGGATTTGAAATTGAATTTGTGGAGCCAAATTTTTTAGCCAAAATTTTACTAATTATGATTAACGAATTTCAGTTATGGTTCAGTCCACTAATCCAAGATCAATTCCAAGATTCTTCACTAAGTGTGCTTAGGTGTCATAAGTCATGTAAAGCATGAAGGACATGCACAAAGTATGACTATATGATGTGGCAATGGGGTGTAGTAAGCAAATGCTCACCTCCCCCTCTAAATTTTAATTGGATTGGGCTTCTACCAATTCAATTAAATTTATTTCCCAACACACACATCAAATATTCACTTAGTGCATGTGAAATTACAAAACTACTTCTAATACAAAAAACTAGTTTAGGTACCCTAAAATACAAGGGCTGAAAAATCCTATATTTCTAAGGTACCCTACCTATATTATGGAGCCCTAAATACAATGACCAAATATAATGACATCTTAATCTAATATGTACAAAAATAATTGGACCCAACCTTGACCCATGGACTTAAAAATTTACCCTGAGGTTCATGAGAACCCTTGGGCCTTCTTCAGCAACTCTAGCCCAATCCTCTTGGAGCCTCTTGCTCATGGCTCTAGTGACTGGTCCCCTCCTAGGGAGGATTGCATCAGTTGTATTATGCATCCTCATGACAACAAGTATATATGACCATACAAAATCAAGATTTTACAAAGGCACTTTCTTGCTTTTGGTTTTCTATTTCTTTCTTTCTTTGTTTTATGAAAAGCCAACAACAAAATAAATATTGTCTAATTATTCCAAATATAAATGTCAAAATAAAATGGAAACACCTTCATCATTGTTTGCTTTATTTTCTCACAATGACATAATTTGGTGTATCCATCATCACTAAGTAGAATATTTCATGACTAAATCAAACCTGAGTATGACACGTGAAAATATTATGTATTTCATAGGGAAAATTATAAATATTTTTCTCTTTGACTTGTTTACTATAAAGAAATTCAAGATAAAGATAAAAGTATATATTTCAAAATTTTATTAGATATTCTTGTTTTATCTTGGATAAAAATATACTTGTTCGTTGGATAAAAGATAATTACGAAATCAATTTAAAGGAAAAAATATTAATAATACTTAGCTTTTGCATAAGGAATGCGGAGACAAGAACTCTGTCTCTAATGTTTTTGACAACAATGAGAAAGATTATATGCAGGGAATGTACACTAGGTTTACAATAAGAAAGAATAAGAATTAATTAGGAATAAAAATGTCTTTAAATAAAACATTAAATTAAAAAAAATCAGATTTGGCAAAAAATCCTTGGATTTCAATTTCAAAAACAAAAATTAAACTGAATTATCTTATATGACAATATAAGTCATGCAACATTACATGATTAGATAATACATAAATTATACTGATGTTATTTATTTTCAAGTTACACCAAAGTAACAGGGATGAAAAGAGTAATATACTATAAATAAAATATTAAAATAAATTAAAGACCACTTCAATGCAAACCACAAACTATTTCGTGATAAGAGCATGTCCAATGGAATGTTTACATGAGTTGTTTAATTTTAAACACTGCTTCAGTTTTTTTTTTACCACTAGAGTATATGACAGAGTTGCTTATGTAGGCACCTTTGCTTATATAAGCAACCATTGTTTAATAACATTATACTATAAACAACATATTTTCAAGCATCATAGGACCCACAAATTAATTTAAGCACTAATTTTAATAATCTTAGCATTAGAGTAAATTTTTATTTAAAATACTTAAATCTATATAAAATTATAAGGTCCACAAAATTATAATAAACAACTCAAACAATTATGCATGGTAAATGTTCTAAGACTAATGCATAAATACATAGTAACTTTTGTTAACAGTGTAATTAATGTGCCAACTTCATAGTAGCTCCTACCATTAGTATCGTTTGGAAAAGTTCGTGAATAAGAATAAATGAAAACAACAAACAATACAATTTGACATCAGACATATAACAATAGTTTTCTGTTCACCAGATCTTCGGATATTTCTCGGGTTGTATGCTCTGTAGTTTGTATAGGGATACCAGAGGAAGTGTTGGGATTGAAAGGAGGAAGAACAAATTCCAAGCCTCACTTAAGTAATAAAATCATGTAACAGGCTACGAAAGGAAGAATGCAAAATCAATTATATTATAGGCTAAATCTTGCTCCCTGTATTTTAAATTGTTTGACATTTTTACATTCAATTATATATATATATATATATATATATATATATATATATATATATATATATATATATATATATACTGATTGACTTTTTCAGTTATTAATGAAATATTAAAACTTTCATTTCAATTTTTACACCCTAATAAATACTATTGCCTTAAAATATTTAATAACAAATTTACAAAAATTAAAAGAGTAAAAATATTTTAGTATAACTGATTTCTAATAAATACTTCAAAATATCAATCAAATTGAGCCTTCGAGGCTTGCCTGCCTGGTGCCGGTGAGGCTCAAAATCCACTTACCTAAACTTTTTACACATTAAAATAAAATCCCATTTCATTTCGTTGACAATTTCACAATCCAAACAATGGAACCAATTAATTAGTCTCCTGATTCATTTCCAATATCTTGTTCCAACAACCTCAAGATTTAAACTGCAGGTACATACATGACTTGTTATTAATGTGGGCAAGATGGAGAATCAATTGTTTCCATGAAACATTGCACTTTAGGCCAACCTATTTTTTGACCAAATAGTAGCAGTAAAAGAATTATTATATCAATCGGGTAACCGAAAAATGTTACACCTGACCTGAGTCTTGTGGCCAACATGATGTGGACTTTTAATCAAACTAGAAGGCATAAATAGGCCATCAAGAGGATTCTATATGCAGAGGTTTTTTATAGAACTGCAGCAAAAGAGATGAGGAAACCACACTAAGAGAGGAAGCAGCCATGCAAGCACCAGCAAGCCATGGGGGCAATCTGATTCCAGCAAAGGGGTACAAGACTCCAGCGGCAATTGGCATGCCTAGAATGTTGTAACCAAGAGCCCAGATGTAGTTCAGCCGGATGCGCGACATGGTCTTTCTTGATAAGTCTATGGCTGTGATCACATCTTCCAGACTGCTTTTGACCAGAACTATATCAGCAGCTTCTATAGCTATGTCAGTTCCAGCACCAATTGCCATGCCAACATCAGCAGCAACCAAGGCTGGCGAGTCATTTATTCCATCACCTACCATTGCCACAGTCATTCCTTTCATCTGCATCCAGTTTCAATTTCAAAAATCAGAAATTATTATTGTTTCATATGAACTCTGATGTTAAGCCTTCGGACATCATGTTATAACCAAAATGTATCAACGAGAGGAGTGCTAGCAACACACTCTCTAGTATCTAACACTCTATGTTAGTATATAAGGAGAATGGTGAGTTAGTTAAGATAGTTAGACTATTAATGAGTTAGTTAGCTAGTTTGTTAGTTAGTTAGAGGGATTTATTAGATATAAATAGGAGAAGAAGGATACGGGAGAGGGAGATTTGTTGTCATTGTAAATTGAGTATTAGCTCTTTGTGAAAGGAGACATTCTTTGTGAAGTCATCCTTGGAGAAGAGTTTTCTCTCCTATTTTCTATTCTTTTCTTACTAGTCAATAAAATCCTTTCTTTTCTTTTTCAATTCAATTCTTGGTTCCTAAATTGGTTCGACCTGCCGGATCTTCGAGGAGAACCAGCTTTAGAGATGGAGGAAGCACAAATTTGGGCTAAGAAGGTGGAGCTGTTAGCATTCATGGGGACATACTGATAGCAACTTTGGGCTTCGAGGGCCAGAATCCTTCGAAGAATTCAAGGGAAGAGGGAAACAATTGAGAGAAAAGGTAATTTCATTCATGTCTTGCCTTATTACATTCATCATATATATAGTGGTATCAAGAATAACAGAATTTGTCATCTTCTGCTAGCATAATCCTAACAGAAAGGAATCTAAGGCACTAATGGCAGACAAAGCTAAGGAAATGGCCAGCTCAGCGCATCACACGAAATCCTTCAGGTATGCTGTTCCTTTTGGGCCTGTTTACTGTATGCACCTCCTTCTTGCTATCAGCCTCCTTCTTGCTATCGTCCCTATCTGCTTGCAAAATAACCTTGTCCTCAAGGTGAGCTTGATCGAAGCTGCTCCCAGTCTTCCCAGGACGTGTCTTCAGGATACAATCCTTCCCATTGGACCAAAACCTGCCAGATGGAGTTCTACGCAGATTGACAAGTATTTAAAATGGCTAAAGGTTTGATAATGGGGTGATTGTCAACTGAATTAGAAGGTAGTGGAAGTTGAGGGTCATCACCGAGGCCCCATGGAACGGTTTGAGCAATGAGCAGTGAAAAACAGGGTGGATGCGTGTTGCTTCGGGTAGCTTAAGGCAGTAAGCCACTGGCTCAATTCGCTCCAAGATCTTGAAGAGCCCATAAAACCTCCTGGCTAGTTTGGAGTAACCACCGTGTATCCTTGTGGCCGAGGTCTGCCGATAAGGCTGGAGTTTAACCATGACCCAGCCCCCTGTATTAAATGTGACGTCCCGCTATTTGGTATCAGCCACCTGTTTTATCTTCTCTTTCGCTCCAAGATCTTGAAGAGCCCATAAAACCTCCTGGCTAGTTTGGAGTAACCACCGTGTATCCTTGTGGCCGAGGTCTGCCGGTAAGGCCGGAGTTTAACCATGACCCAATCCCCTGTATTAAACATGACGTCCCGCTATTTGGTATCAGCCACCAGTTTCATCTTCTCTTGAGCCTTAAGTAATTTCTTCTGATATTCTGCAAAAATGGCTTTGCGATTAGTGAGTAAATCATCAATGGCGGCAATATTAGAGGTGCCGGCAATGTATTCCAGAAAACTGAATGGTTTCCAGCCAAAAATGATTTCATACAGGGTGGTGCCCGCGATGAAACTTCTCATCGCAGTTAAAGCATAAGCCGCGTTCCCAGCGGGAGGCGAGCTCTTTTTGCGACAGGCACTTAAGGGGCAAGGCCGCGGACAGGGAAGGTTTCGGGGGAGCTATCAATAGTGGTGGTTGCGGTGAGAGGAGGGGTCGTACTGGCGGTAGCGGCGCAGAGAGGGATGAATGATTGTGTGCCTGGGCGGGACTATCAAGGAGCTTCTCCTCCTGAAGTCGAGCCAACCCTGCTACTTAGGTTAGAGTGAGAGGCTGGTGAGCATGTACTTCATGCCGGATCTCCGGCGTCAAATCGGAGATGAAGCAACTTAAGAGGAAAGTGGGAGGCAATCCGACGATGCGGTTCGCCAGGTCTTCAAACTCAGAGAGGTAATTGTTTATCGTTGTGCGTTGAGTGTGTTTGAACAGTGCACCAGTGGGATCTTCGTATTGGGACGGTGCGAAGCACGTCTGCAGAGCCTGAAGGAAGTTTGGCTAGGAGGTGAATTGACCCTTACCGGCCATCCACTGGAAACAAGCCAATGTGCGACCCTCCATGTAAAACGATGCTATGGTGAGGCATTCGTGTTCAGGAGTCGCGTGATACTCGATGAATTGGTTGATCTTGAAGATCCAACCAAGGGGGTCTGTTCCGTCAAAACGGGGCACATCCAGTTTCATTAGATGGGGAGCGGAGGTAGGTGGGGATGGTGTTGCCGTGGACAACGTGGGTGAAGCCAAAGGAGGCTGGGGGGGGGGGGGGCATCTTATGGATCAACTCATCAATCTTAAGAGTCATGGTGTGCACAGTTTCGCTCAAGGAAAGCTGATGGGAGGTGAGCTTCGCAATGGCATCCTCCAGTCGGTCGGAGGAGACCTTGGATCTAGGGGAGTCCGCCATGTTCTCTCAACGAGAGCACCAAATTGATAGCAACTCTAGGCTTCGAGGGCTAGAATCCTCCGAAGAATTCAAGGAAAGAGGGAAACAATTGAGAGAAAAGGTAATTTCATTCATGTCTTGCCTTATTACATTCATCATATATATAGTGGTATGAAGAATAACAGAATTTGTCATCTTCTGCTAGCATAATCCTAACAGAAAGGAATCTAAGGCACTAATGGCAGACAAAGCTAAGGAAATGACCAGCTCAGCACATCACACGAAATCCTTCAGGTATGCTGTTCCTTTTGGGCCTGTTTACTGTATGCACCTCCTTCTTGCTATTAGCCTCCTTCTTGCTATCACATACCCAATTGGTTGGATTGCTATGGCTGAAAAATTATGAGGTACAAGAAATTCCTTCATTCCATAAGCTACAATATGCATTCATGAGCATGGAGGGTGTTACGACACATTGGTTCTACATTTGGAGTCAAAAGAACTCAGATTCAGATTGAGAGTCATTTTCCACAGCTTTGATCAAAAGATTTGGAGATTGCTATGGTAACCACGTCTTTGAAAGATTGAGTATCTTTAAGCAAGAAAAACAAATTGACAGAAACCCACATAAAAAAAGAAGATTTCCATGGAGTTCTTCAAAGAGAGGACCAACATTTCAGAGTTGAAAAACATGTTGTGCAAGATATTGAATGAAGAAGTTGATTCCCATGCCTCTCAACAAGACAAAAATAGCATGGAGGAAAGTGGGTCAGAATGCCGTGAAGCAAAGGCTAGTTCTTGGACAAGAAAGATGAAACTACCCAACTTTGATAGAAACATAAAAGGGGGAACTGATTTAAAGGATAGTAGTTTTGAGTGTGACAGTGACCCATTGCAGTTCTTGAAATCAGAAAACAAACGTAAAGAAGGTTCAACAATGTAGAACCACACCCTTTGGGGTGGAGAAGAAACCAAAAATGATGAAGCAAAATTAGCAAGAGAAACAATGATTGAAAAGGTTATGGAGGAAGAAGTTGATTCATCAATAAAAAGGGAGAAGCACAAGGAGAATAGAGTAACGGATGTGGGCTGCGAAGACAATTTTTTTTATAACCCAATAACAGATTTGATCAAGAAGGAAGTCGAAGCTGCTGATGCAACCAAGCCACATTGTTTTCAAGATTCAAATTTTCATAAAAGAAATTGTTATGATGAAAACAAAAATCACTCATGAAGGTGGTTGGAACATCAATGGTACTGGAATCTTGGAATGTCAACTTGTTGGGTGAGCCTCTAGCATTAAATTTTGTTGCAACTATGGATGACAACTCGACAATGGAGCCAAGGAGTCCACCCTCATCCCCACCACCACCAAAGCCGCCGGACCTGAGTTTGCATGAAGTGGCCAGTGGGTTCATAGTTGATCCCCCATGGAGGGACACCAAAGAGGAATACCCTGTTAGTGTAAATGATTCAATTCTGGAGGATGAGAAAGAGAAAGGGGGGAGTTTTGGAATTCTGCAAAGGAGGTATAATTTTTTACATAGTGAGCCATGTCCAAATGGGCTATAGAAAGGGGATTCATCAAAGAGGAGCCAAAACTTGGAATTCAAACTAGGTGGAAGGATTTATACTACTAAAGTTGGATGTCTGTGTGCCCAATGACATGTTAAAAGAGCAGAGGTGGAAAGAGATTGAAGCATCACATATGGAGGTCCAGTTTAATCAGAATTTTCTTCCATCCCGATCTCCACCAGAGCCACCGAACTCAACCCCGCATGCAGGGACAGCGGGTTATTCCCAGTTAAGTTACAAGAAGTGCAAATGTCTTCCAGCAATCGGAGAAAACTTGAGGAGATTTCAGTGTGCATTTCCAGTTTTCAAATTCCAACCTTGAGGACAAGGTTGATTTTTAGGAGGGGTGTATTGTTAGGATATAAGGAAAATGGTGGGTTAGTTAAGATAGTTAGACTATTAATGAGTTAGCTAATTAGTTTGTTAGTTAGTTAGAGGAGTTTGTTAGATATAAATAGGGGAAGAAGGATAGGAGAGAGGGAGATTTGTTGTCATTGTAAATTGAGCATTAGCTCTTTGTGAAAGGAGAAATCCTTTGTGAAGGGGAAACCCTTGGACGAGAGTTTTCTCTCCTATTTTCTATTCTTAGTAGTCAATAAAATTCTTCCTTTTCTTTCTCATTTCAATTCTTGGTTCCTAACACTCTACAATTGGTTAAAATTTATTAGGAACAACAAAATAACAAGTGGAGCTAATTAAATAAGAAGTGAGACCGACAAAATTGTGATTTCTGATAAATTTTAGCCAACAGTAAAAAGCGTATTCAAAAGGGTGTGTTAGATAGTGTATTGTTAGCCTTTCTCATATCAACTATATTAGTTTACTAGATCCTATAGAGAGACTTTCTTTTAGCTTGAGTTTCTAACAGCTTAATAGCTTACAAGCCTTACCTGCAAGTCTTTCACCTTATCAGCTTTGCCCACAGGATCTATCTCAGCGAAGACCTCATCAATACCTACTTCATTTGCAATAGCAGTGGCGGTAGCACAGTTATCACCAGTCACTATGATGCTTGAGATGCCCATAGAATGGAGAAAAGAAATGACACGTTTAGCCTCTGGTTTTACAGGATCAGTTACAGAGAATGCACCAGCAATCTTTCCATCAATTGAAACTAAAATGCAAGTTCTAGCCAGAATTTCATTTTCAGAGATGTACTTCTCAACCTTAGAACATATTGGAACATTACAAGCATGCATGAGTCTCCTGTTTCCTACCACAACTGTTCTATCACCAACCTTTCCACTAACCCCAGCTCCCATGTGTACTTCAAAATCATCCACATCTGGGACTTCCTCAGTGCAAGAACCAAATTTCTGGCGCAGCCTCTTTGCATGTGCCGCAACAGCTTTTGCTATTGGGTGCTCACTACTTGCCTAAAAATTCGTATAAATAATTAGCTTAAACATTGTAGAAAAATAAAATTAGATATATCTGGATTAGAAAGTGCCATTTAGATTTTTTTCTCCATTTTGTTTTTCATCTCATTGAACAAACTGTGAATTCAAATACCAAAATACAGGGAGCACATACTAACTAGAATTCTTAACCCCCAAATCTATTAAATGAAGACAAAGCTATTGTCTTGTGTCTTTCAAATTTATTTGGAATCTATTTTAATATAAACCACTTGAAATCAACCTAAGCCAACATTTTTTCCATTACAAGACAACCAAACTTTTTTTTTTTTATCAAAACTAGATTCAGTTTCGCTTTTATAATAATGTCTTTTCATCATAGGATCCAAAATTGTTAATAAGAATAAAGTTACATCAAATATTCAGATATCCAAATAAGTAAAGTATTGTTCAATAAAAAAAAAAAACTTCGTACCCCATTACCCAGAGGCTCTTCGCTATGCGAAGGTATGGGGGAGGGATGTTGTACACAGCCTTATCCTTGCATATGCAAAGAGGCTGTTTCCGGATTCGAACCCATGACCAACAAGTCACCAAGGCACAACTTTACCACTGCACCAGGGCTCGCCCTCAAGTAAAGTATTGTTCAATATAAAAAAAAAATACCTCCACAGCAATTGTCATGTCACATAATTCCTCCATAGAAAATTCAGAAAACAGCACTGCACTAACTACCTCTGGCTTCCCAACTGTTAGTGTCCCAGTCTTATCAAACACAACAATTTTTACCTGCATTGGAAGCAATGAATGAGATTTCAACAAAAGAAATACAATAAAATTATAAGGAATTTGTTTCCATCTAGAAAAGAATATAAACATTGACAAAATACTTTAGACATGCCTCATCAAATATCAAATATGCAATCTATTTATGACAGTAGAGGGATTCAAACAAGAAAAAATGGGTAGAACAGCACAGTCCATTAAAGGTTAATTGTACATATTTTACACAAACCAACTTATGAATGCTGAAACAAGGGGGGAAATCATACAGAACAATGCTATCAGGTATTATTATATCATCTCATGCTAATACTATGTCTGGTTTCCATTTCAGACACTTAGGCAACCTTGACTACTTTCTAAAAAGAAGGCCCTATGCTAAGTAATATAACAACTTGCAGTCTAAAGATTTTGTCATGAGTCGCAAATAACAGGAAACTTCGATGGCTGATTACTTTTCGACATCTAGTTATCATTTTTCAAACAACTTAATTCTGATAAACAAAAAATGGGGAAAGGTTCACATGGTGTTCAAAATATTACTTTTACAAATTTTTATTAGTGCTCTCCAAATGCAAGCAAAGTTTACATACTACAATTCGAGATTTGGAGTAACAGCAAAAAGAAATAGCATCACCTTGTGTGCCTTTTCCAGTGCATCTCCACCCTTGATGAGAACACCTTGAGAAGCACCCATGCCAGAAGCAACCATGACTGCAGTTGGTGTTGCAAGACCCAGAGCACATGGGCAAGCAACAACCAGAACAGAAATAGCAAACTGCAAAGCAAGCTCAAATGCATCCATTGCTTTTGGTATCCAATGTTTAGGGTAAATACCAGCTTCCCCGGGAATGAACCATCCAAGCCAAGTAATTAGTGCTAAAACAACCACCTAAGGATGCAACCACAAAATAAGCATCTTCTCATTGATAAAATATTGTTGCAATACTGATAACAGTATATATAAGTTCAGTCTCCCTAAAGAGATGTATATTATATTAAATCTCTACACATAGATGAAACCTTTTTTAAGGAAAAAAAACTAGAAACGTATAGTTGAGGAACAACACTCACTATTGGAACAAAAACCCTTGAAATATGGTCGGCAAGTTTTTGAACTGGTGCTTTGGCCAGCTGAGCAGCTTGAACGAGCTGAACTATTTGAGAAAGTGCAGTGTCAGATCCAACATGTGTGGCCTTAACCAGTATGCAGCCATTCTCATTAATGGTTCCACTGATAACCTGTCCAGCACATGAAATTAAAAATGTTCTTACCACTCTATCATGCTACCTTTACACTAATTTGAACCATTAGAACTTGGAATCAAAGGTTATACATTTCACTACATGACATCCCCCTTCCATAGAAAATAAAATAAGAAAGAAAATATATCAACCTCCTGAATCTATTGCACATGTCTTTGTGTATACTCTCTCTATATGTTAATCTTAATTTAATCATCACTAAACACGCCATGGAGTGCATCCACTCCCATCTTTTTTGTTGCACGTTCACCTATTGTTAGGAATTCCCATGATAGACCACATGAGAATTATGAGTATCAGGCAGAAAAGGGATTCAGGGTTGCAACAACCTTGGCTACATGGCAAGTAAAGTGGGAAGGAAGAGGAAGATTTAGAAGAAAAAAATAAGGGGGCGAGAGGTGAAGACATGGTAAAGATAAAGCTAGTAATTGAGTGATTTTTGGGACGTTTGAGCAAGGAGGTTTGCAAAACCGCAAGGATTTGTTCTGTTCTTTTATTTTCTTTTTCTGTGAGCAATTTTGATCTCTATAATTAGGACATTGCCCTATTTCTCTGTAATAAAATACATAGCTGCTATCAGAGCCATCTTTCATGGAATTCTCACCCTTCAACATGGACACTCAGCTTTATTTCTGATTTTGTCATGGAATGCTTCTGCTCTTGTAATCAGTAACATAAAAAACTACTAGCAATTATGAGTCATAACATAAGAATAATACCTTATCTCCTGGGCTTTTATCAACAGGTCTTGCCTCCCCAGTGATCATACTTTCATTAGCATAGCTTTGCCCTTTTATAACTATACCATCAACAGGAATTTTGGACCCAGGAACAATCTTAATTATGTCATTTTTTTGTATAAGTTGAGTGTCAATTTCTGTCTCTGTGATTATATTTCCATCAGTATCAATTGCTACTAAATAAGCTTTATCAGGAACAAGTTGAGTCAGCTTTCCTAAAGCATCAGATGTTTTCCCTTTAGCAACAATTTCCAAATACTTCCCTAATAGAATAAATGATATCAGCATGGAACTTGTCTCAAAGAAATCTTGTCCTTCAAATGTATCTGAAGTCAGCGCTTTTATTAAAATATAGAGAGAGTAAAAATAAGCAGCATTTGTGCCCAGCGCAACCAGCACATCCATGTTAGCAGATTTTCGCTTCAGTGAATGATATGATCCCACATAGAACCTAATAGTAATAGCCATAGTAAAATGACTAAGAATATCTAATTTCTTGAAAACAATATAATACAATTGTCTTTTGGTGAATAAAGAGAATCATTAACAAGAAAAGAAAGTAGGATTAAATAGTTATTCATAGTTAATGTACCTTTTGCCAACTATGAACTGCACAGGCGTGCTAAGAATACATCTTAAAAACAACCCAAGAGTAAGCATATTGTGGACCTTGTAGTTTAACCAGTTTCCATAAGGAGGAAGCATGGGAAGCACCATGGCAAATACAAACACAGGAACAGAAAATAAGCAGCTGAACAAAAATTGGTCCCTATACATACGGATTTCATTCACCTTATCCCTTTCTCTTTGACCAGAAGGAGAGTACAAGGTTGCTTGATACTTCTTGGAGCCACAGCTAGCTTCCTCCTGAACACAGTAAATGAGAGACCTTGGACCTGTAATGTCTGGATCATAGCTAACAGTAACTTTATGTTCTGACAAATCCATCTCAACGTGGTTCACCCCCACAGCTAACTCAAGAGAAGACATTACTGCATTTACATCCTCTGCAGAATCAACCCCTTCAAGCTTTAGATGCACTTTGTTTGCATCATTCCCAGAGCTAATAAGATCAGCCCCAAAACCAGCATCATCTATGGCCTCAATTATCTTGTCAACATTGGTGAGGTTGGGATCAAAGTGCACTTTTGCCTCCTCCAAAGCAAGACCAACAATTGCCTTTTTCACCCCTTCAACAATTTGAAGGGCATTCTCAACAGATTCGGAGCAGCTTGTGCATGCCATTCCTTTAATCCTCACTCGGCACACTGCTATGTCCTGCTCATGAAGCTCATTTACTCGAAACCCACTCTCCTCTATGCTTTCTTTTATTTGTTTCACCTACAAAAAAAATATCACCAGACTTTTGGTCAGTGTAAATATTGAAGTACACCAAAGACTTATATTTAATAGTTAATATACAAAATTGTCCTTGAAAACGGTTACTTGTATTGATTTAGTCCCGGGAAGTTCTAATTTATACAAATTTTGTCCTTAGGAAAGCGGCTATGTTTGGATACTTGTTTGTTTGGGCTCCTCCAACACACTTTTGCCTCATCCAAACTCAGTTTGCTATTACGTTTGGTTTCCCCTGAAAGTAATTTTTCCAGCTATGTTTAACATTAAACTAAGTTTCAGTTGGAAGCAACACATGGGGTTGCTTTTGAAAATTCATTTTCCATTGCCAATATTTGTTTAAGAACAGCATCAAGTACGAGTACTTTTGATTAGTATTTTCCAAACAAAATTCCATTTTATCAACTTATTTTTTAACAAAGAATATCCAAACAAAAACCATATTGAAGTAAATTCAGTTTTTTTCTTATCAAATTTGAGTTTTACAACACAGTAAACTTATGTTTGCAAACTTTAACCAAAACATGCACTAAGATTCCAAAACCAATTTGCATGTCAACTCTGTTTCTAAAACAGAATAACAATAAGAGAAAAAATAATCTATGCCATGCAAAAATTATCACATGGTCCAAAATCATCATTTATAACTAGGGAAAGTCCGTGCCTCTCTAAATTTTTAAAATATAATAAAAGAAAAAATAATCAGAAGTTAAATACAATTAATAAAAAAAAAGTGACGGAATAAAAAAAATTAATAATATAGAAGTAGTGGGAAGTTATTGTAAGTTATTTTAAAAAAAAAACTTAAAAGAAGTAATTTAAAGGTAAAATTGTTTAGTTCAATGGAATGTGGACACCAAATGAGTATATTTTCTTTGTTGTTAGTAAGTATAGAATAAATAATAATTATTTAGCGCGTGTTTGCTTTCCATTTAACACCCCAAACGAACGTTTAAGGTGAAGTAACAATGGACGTTAAAGGAGAAGTAATAATTCGTTTCTTCTCACAGAAGAGTGCCTTGGAATGTGTGCACACGGAATGAAACAGTAAAACAAACATAGCCTCAAAAATAGAATAAAACTATTTAAAAGTATAGTATGATTTCTAATTTGTTGTATGGAAATTAAACTTTAGAAAAAAAAAAGTATAAATAAAATAGAGCAGAAAAGACCTAAGTCTGACTGACTTACTGTAACGAACTTAGGGTCAAACTTGATTGCGGCTCTTCCATCAAGTGGCGATACGGCGATGCTTTTGACGCCGTCAAGGTTCTTAACGACGGACTCGACGGAATTCACGCAGGAGGCACACTTGATGTCACTCAGTTGGAAATAAACTGTCCTAACGGCGCCATCTTCCGGAGTCTGCAGCAAAGGTATCTTAAGTTCACCAATCCCGTTAGCTTCCATCGAAAGGGTTGAAATTCGAACAAACGCAATTCAAAGTTTAAACGTGAATTGGGATTTCAGGGAGAAGAGAAGAGAAGAAGAAAAAAGAGGAGAGGGAGAGAACATAGGGTTCGGAGGTTTCGAGAATCTGAGGGGGGAGATAAGGATAAAAGAGGTGACGCAAAATGAGTAATAGTGCCTTGAGATGCATGCTTGAAAGTTGGAATACTCGCTGTTTTATTCTGAACTTTTGAACTTGTAACGACTTGATCCTTCGTTTTCCCACCAAGAATTGAGTATTTGCCGCTTCTACCCTTATTGCGTTACGCTAAATGGCATATCTAGATGAAAGAGTGTCTCTATCTTTATTTGGGATTTTGAGGAAAAGTGATATCATCTTTAAGGGTCACAAAAGAAAATGAAAATAGTTATATATATTAAAGAATAATTTATCAAAGGAGCTAATTACCTTTTTATAATTGTTCTTTGTGTCTAGGGATGTAAACCGGGGCGGGGTGGGACGAGGAGCACTTCCATCCTCTTGGTCTCGTCCCCATCTCCCAATTATCCCTCGTTCCTGTCCCTGATTTTTGTCGCAAAAAATTGTTTTTTCCATTCCTATCCCTTTGGGACTCCAATTTTTTTTTTAAAATAAATATTAATTTTAAATTCTAATATAAATAAATTTAAAAAGTCTCATTGATAACTACGAAATTTATGTTTAATTGATAATCAATTTTAACTAAAAATGATTAGAATTCTCCTACTTTATTGTTATTTTTAATGGAATAATGAAGATTTTAATATCATTTTAATTCTTGACCAGAAAGAAGGACATTACAAGTGTTTTAGAGGAAAAATTGAAGCAAAAACATGAAGAAAAAGCCTTGAAGAAAATATTGAAGATTGGGACTACTCGCTTAGCGCACAAGACAGGCCCAACACGTCGTCTCGTTTAGCGGCCGGACCAAGCTTAGCGTGAAGAAGGCCCATGAAGAAGCTCAAAGGCGCGTGATCGCTGCCATACTCGCTAAGCCTAAATGTCGCTGCACTCAGCGCGTGATCATCGTCATACCCGCTAATCCTAGAAGGGCACGCTTAGTGTTAGGTCGCATGAATTTTAAGCTACCTTAGACCTATAAAAAGAGTAGGAAGCAAATGAGAAGGACACATTGAGACTTAGAGCTCTCTATTGAATACACATAAAGTCTGAGCATCTCTAATAGAGGAAACCCTCTTTCTTTAACCATTCTCCCATCCTCCATTATCCATCCCTCTTCTTCTTCCATCCTCATCAACCCCTAAGGTGTAACGCCTCTTATGGCATTGAGAGGCTAAACCCCTATTGTTGGGAGCCTAGCAGCTAATGCCTTTGTAATGTAATCTTTTCTTACTATCCACTAAATGCAATGCCAATTTTTATTGTTTCTTTCCTGCGCTTTATTGTCATTCTTATGGTATGATCATCCATGCATTTGTTTAGGGATTAAGCATTGGGAAATGTTTACTTTCTAAGGAACTGGGAAAGGACATCTAAACAAATCATTGCTAGGGATAGAGTGGTATTGTTTAGCCTATGCATACATCTCTAAACTTCATGCAATTTAGTGTTTTATCTCTACAAAGGGATTTGGGAGAGAGAATAGATAAATTAGACTCTTCAGCGTGAGGGATCCGGGTGAGTATCATAGTAAATGTGGGTGGAAATTGGAATACTATTAAATAGAGAAACACATTAACATTGCATCAAGGGTAGTTAAGCATGCTAGGTCCCAACATATTTAAATTTTGAACTCATCTTTTGCATTCACACTTGTCTACTTTTCTTGTCTTTTATCTTCTATTTCTTTCTTTCGTATTCCTACTTTTAATTCTCTTGCTTGAAAATTGGGATCAATCCACATCCCAACTTTGAAGAACACATCATGGCAAAAGACTATCCACAGAGGGTAACACTAGAGGATTAGTCTAGTTCTACTACTCCTCAATACTTCACCAGCATAGCCAGACCAAAAGTTCAAGCGGCCAACATTACATACCCACATTCCCTCATCCAGCTGATCCAATGGAATCTATTCCATGGCCTACCGAATAAAGATTTGTACACGCACTTTGCCACATACATTGAGATCTGCAACACGCTGAAGATTGTGGGAGTTCCAGAAGACACCATCCGCCTTAACCTATTCTCCTTTTCCTTGGCCAGTGAAGCAAAAAGATGGCTTCCCTCGTTCAAGGGAAATAGCCTGCGGGCATGGGAAGAGGTGGTGGAAAAGTGATGTAGCTCCATGTAGAGCTTGTAGGCCTTGGATCTTCTTCATCAATGGAGTCCTTTACTTCTTGAAGATCAATGACAGCGGAATGAAGAAGGAAGAAAGATGATTAGAGACGCCACTTTAAGGAAAAGATGAGTCAAGAACAAGCTCACCACCATAAGAAGTCATGGATAAGAGCTTGAAGGTAGGAGAAGATGAGTGGAGGGAGAAAGAGCACGAAATTTTATGCCTCAAATGAGGTCTGAACTTTGAAGTGTAATTTTCAAATGATCAAAGTTGAAAAAATGCACACACAAGGCCTCTATTTATAGCCTAAATGTCACACCAAATTGGAGGGAAATTTGAAATTCTATTCAAATTTTACTTGAATTTGAATTTGAATTTGTGGAGCCAAATTTGGAGCCAAAATTTCACTAATTATGATTAGTGAATTTTAGCTATGGTTTAGCCCATTAATCCAAGATTAAGTCCAAGATTCTCCACTAAGTGTGCGTAGGTGTCATGAGGCATGGAAAGCATGAAGGACATTGTTCGACCAGAATACTTGTTTACTCCCTCTTCCAAATTGGTATTACTTATTTTTATATGGGAGTAGTCTTACCGGCAAACACAGGGAACTTGTTCATTTAGCAAAGTTTTGTTAAGTAAGCAGGCATTTGCAAACAAAAATTAATGGTTGTGAATTAAAGCAAAAGTATGTATTGTCCTAAGTAAAAGCAATAAACTAGAACAAGTGTGAAAATAGATATCTAAAGGCGTTGGGTCCTCCTATTGAGTAAGTTGATGCAATTAAATATGTTTTTCTAATTAAAGATGTTCCTGTGTTCTATGCTGAGGACAAAAATACCAAACACTGATTCCTCCAGCGTTTGGACTAATTTAAATCAAACTTTGTTTGTAGATCCCTCTTGTTGAACTTAACCTAATTTAAACAGCATTATACTCATAGCATAATAAAGAAAACTAAAACCCTGCACACTATCCCTAGCAATGCAATTATTCATTCCCTGCTCTATCAAGTTCTATAGTACATTTCCCAATGCTAAAGTCCCTAACAGCACACACAAATGGGTGATCAAGCCATAAGCATGCATACAATAAGCATAGATAGAAGCAGTGAACACATAAAACAACCTTAATTAGATATGAAAAAGAGTTTACATCAACTACTCAATTAGAATCCCCAACTAAGGGTTTTATCCTTTCATGACAAGGAAGCTCCTTTTACACTGAAGAAGAGGAATCAAGAGAAATTGTTTGCTTACAAAGGAGTGGGGATGTCTCCTCCACCTCTAGGAATCTCACAATCACTCAAAAACTCACTAATCTCCCTAAAAGATGAAATCTTGGCCCCTTGCTCTGCTCTACGCTCTCTGAAATTCACACTTTTCAGGCCTCTCTGCTGTGAACAGTTCTCTTCTTCCCTCCCTTTAATTCTGTGCAAATCAGGCTTAAAAAGGGCTTTCTGATCTCAACGTCACGCTTAGCGCCAATCTCGCGCTAAGCCTAGAAAGCGATAGACGACTCGCCTAGTGAGCTGATAACGCGCTAAGCGCATGCTTGCGTAGCAGATGTCTTTCCAGATTTCCCTTTACTCGCTAAGCTCACTGGTGCTGGGCTTAGCCGATGATGCGTGCTAAGCGCATTGAGCTTGCTTAGCACGATGACTCTTTTGGCACTTCTTCAAAATAGCTCCTTTTTGCCTAAAATTAAAGAAAATTTAACATTAATTCCATGTAAAGAGGCTTCTACTGAGCAGAGATCAAAACAAAGAAATTTTATTTACAATCCTACCAAAAAGAACCATAAATTGGGATATTTATATACATTTTGAAAAACTTTTCTATACAAAAGTTAGTCGTAAACGACGACTAACAGACATGCACAAAGTGTGACTATATGATGTGGCAATGAGGTGTAGCAAGCAAATGCTCACCTCCCCCTTAGGATGGTCCAAAATTTAATTGGATTGGGCTTCTCCCAATTCAATTAAATTTCTATCCCAACACACACACATCAAATAATGCACTTAATGCATATGAAATTACAAAACTACCCTTAATACAAAAACTAGTCTAGGTGCCCTAAAATACAAGGACTGAAAAATCCTACATTACTAGGGTATCCTCCTTACACTATGGAGCCCTAAATACAAGGCCCAAAAATAATGAAACCCTAATCTAATATACACAAAGATAAGTGGGTTCATACTTAGCCCATGGGTCCAAAATCTACCCTAAGGTTCATGAGAACCCTAGGGCCTTCTCCTGCATCTCTGGCCCAATCTTCTTGAAGTCTCCTAGCCATGGCTCTGGTGATGGGTCCCTTCCTTGGGAGGATTACATCAAAAAGTGTTGGATCAAGTGGCCTCAAAATAATTAAGAAGGGGGGGGGGTTGAATTAATTATTAACGAACCTTTACTAATTAAAAATCTAATCCTTCTTAGGTTTTTACTATGTTGTTAAGAAAGTAAAGAACATGAATATAAACTTAACCAAAAGTAAAAGTGGTAATTAAAGTGCACAACAGAAAATAAAGAGTGTAGGGAAGAAGAAGACAAACACAAGAGTTTTATACTGGTTCGACAACAACCCGTGCCTACATCTATTCCCCAAGCGACCTGCGGTCCTTGAGATTTCTTTTCAACCTTGTAAAGTCCTTTACAAGCAAAGATCCACAAGGGATGTACCCTCCCTTGTTCTCTTTGAACAACCTAGTGGATGTACCTTGCACTAGAACTGATCCACAAGAGGTGTACCCTCTCTTGTTCTCTGTTACAACAACCCAAGTAGATGTACCCTGTACTTGTACCACAAAGGATGTACCCTCCAATGTGTTAAGACAAAGTTCTCAGGCGGTTAGTCCTTTGAAACTTTGTGAAGGGGATACAAAAGATATCTCAGGCGGTTAGTCCTTTGAAATATTTTGTATTAGGGAAAGGGAAGAATCAAAAGAATTCTCAGACTGTGTCATTTTGAATTCTTTGACAAGGGAGAAGGGAGACACAAAAAAATTCAGGCGGTTAGTCCTTTGTTCTTTTGGAAAAGGGAGAAGAGAGACACAAAAAGAATTCAGGCGGTTAGTTCTTGGCGAATTCTTTTTGGCAAAGGGAGAAGGGAATGAAAAAGATGAATAGCACACTTTTGTTTTCAAGGTTTGGAAAACTAGAAAACTTTAGAAAGCTTTTGGCAAAGGAAGAAGAAGATGTTCAAAGAGATTCAAAGGTTGTAAAAGATTGTAATGATTGTTTTTAAGGTTGTAAGTAAGTGTCTTAAAATTCAAGTCAAGGTCTTGCTTTTATAGACTCTTTAAGTCTGGTCAAGAAAACCATTAGAAAAGTTATAACTTTTAGAAAAACCTGAAAACCATTGGAAGAGTTACATCTTTTGATTTTTGTTCAAAACTTGTCACTGGTAATCGATTACCAAATCATTGTAATCGATTACACAAAACATTTTTGTGAAAGGATATGACTCTTCACAATTGAATTTGAATTTCAATGTTCTAACACACTGGTAATCGATTACCAAATCATTGTAATCAATTACACCATTTTGAAATTAATTGGAACGTTGTAAATTCAGTTGAAAACTTTTGAAAAACAAACTTTGCTACTAGTAACCGATTACAGTAAACTGATAATCGATTACCAGAGAGTAAAAACTCTTTGGTAAAAGATTTTGTAAAAACTTCATGTGCTACTCAATGTTTTGAAAAACTATTTAGTACTTATCTTGATTGAGTCTTTTCTTAATTCTTGAATCTTGAGTCTTGAATCTTGATCTTGATTATTCTTGATTCTTGATTCTTGAAACTTGAAACTTGAAACTTGATTCTTGAATCTTGAAATCAAATCTCTCTTGATTCTTGAATTATTCTTGACTCAATCTTGAAATCATTTTCTTGGGCTTTTTGTCATCATCTTTGTTATCATCAAAACAACTTGAATCAATCTTGATTCATCATCATGAAGCTTGCTTCTACAAAAATTTCTTGAAGAAGTACTTTCCAGAGTCCAAGACCCTTGAGGGAAAGGTAGAAATCTCATCATTCCACCAATTACCTAATGAATCGCTAAGCGAAGCACTTGACCAATTCCATGGGTTGTTTTGGAAGACTCTTACACATGGGTTCAGTGAGCTGGTTAACCTCAACATATTCATTGATGGCTTACGACCCCATTCCAAGTAGCTCCTGGATGCCTCTGCCGATGGTAAGATTAAATTGAAGACTCCAAAAGAAGCCATGGAACTAATTGAAAATATGGCAGCTAGTGATCACGCCATCCTCCGTGATCGAGCCTACACACCCACAAAAAAGAGCCTTCTCGAGCTCACATCTCAAGATGCCCTGCTAGCTCAAAACAAGCTCATGGCCAAGCAACTAGAGACCCTCGTAGAAACTCTGAATAAGCTCCCTCAATAACTGCATGCGATGTATCCTTCTCCATCTCCAGTCATGCACATTAAGGGATGCAACATCTGTGGTGGGACTCATGAGTCAGGCTTGTGCATGGCTCAAGACGACGCATCCAAAGAGGTCAACTACATAGCCACTCCGAACCGTCAAGGATTTCAACAAGGAGGACCATTAGGATACCATTAGGGAGGAAATTTCTCTCAAGGCCAAGGTTGGAGATCCCATCCAGGGAATAACTTCAACAAAGACCAAGGAGTTCCATCCAATCGGCCTCCCAACCAAGGGTCCAATCTATATGAGAGAACCACCAAGCTGGAAGGCACACTGATGCAATTCATGCAAGTTTCTCTGTCAAACCACAAGAGCAATGAGTCAACCATCAAGAATCTGGAGGTGCAGGTGGGCCAATTAGCTAAGCAAATGGTTGAAAGGCCCACTGCAAGCTTTGTGGCCAACACTGAGAAGAATACCAAGGAGGAATGCAAGGAAGTCATCACTTGAAGCTAGAAGAAAGAGAATGTTGAGGAAGAAAAAAGAGCTGAGGGAATAAGGGAAGATGTGAGTGATGAGGAAGGAAAGGATACAAAGAGAGAAGAAGGTGAAAAAAAATGAAAAAATTAAAAAAAAATTAAAAAAAAGGAGAGAAAGGAGAATGATGATGAGGTCTTAATCCCTAAGACTAAGAGTCAGTTAGCTTGGGAGGCTAGAAGAGAGATACCACCAGCCTTAGAGAAGGAAGCTCCGTACCCTTTGATGCCATCAAAGAAAGATAAGGAGCGCTACTTTAAGCGGTTTTTAGATATCTTTAAGAAGATGGAGATCACTATCCCTTTTGGAGAGGCCCTATAGCAGATACCATTGTACACCAAATTCCTGAAGGACCTTCTCACTAAAAAGGTAAAGTACATCAACAACAAGAGCATAATGGTAGAGGGCAATTACAGTGCAGTGATCTAGAGGAAGCTACCACACAAGTTTAAATATCTTGGAAGCGTGATCATCCCATACTCTATTGGGGATGTGTCCGTAGGGAAGACTCTCATTGATTTAAGAGAAAGCATCAACTTGATGTACCTTTTCATGTGCCAAAGAATAAGAAATCTGAAGATAGCTCCTACGAGGATGACACTCCAACTAGTAGACTGTTCCATCACAAGACCATTCGCGGTAGTTGAAGACGTCCTGGTCAAAGTTTGCCACTTCACCTTTCCGGTGGACTTTGTAATTATGAACATTGAAAAAGATGTTGAGATCCCCTTGATTCTAGGTCAGCCATTCATGTTGATTGCAAAGTGTGTGGTGGACATGGGGAATGGAAACTTAGAGATGAGCGTGGAAGATCAGAAGGTAACCTTCAACATATTTGAAACAATTAAGCATCCCAGTGACAACAAGGCTTGCTTCAAGGTGAAGGCAATTGAGCGAGAAGCTGACCTTGCTATGCAGCACCTAGCTACTCACTCCCCATTGGAAAAGGCCTTGATAAATGTGGTTGATTGCCTGACCAATGAGGAGGAGAAGGATATCAAAGTCTGTCTGGAGAATCTTGAGCAATTAAAGGAAATTCCCATAGGGGAAGATGATTTTGAAGATTTGAAGAAAGACCGCCCAACAAAAATGCCAAAGGTGGAGTTGAAAGCCTTACCCATGCATCTGAAGTATGTCTTTCTGGAAGAAAATAAAGTCAAGCCGGTTGTGATCAGCAATGACCTATCATCAGAGGAAGAAGCACGATTGATAGAAGTTTTCAGAAAGCACAAGGCAGCTATTGGGTGGCATATCTCTGATCTCAAGGGAATTAGCCCTACCTACTGCATGCACAGAATCATGATGGACGAAGAGTACAAACTAGTGAGATAACCGTAGAGGAGACTCAATCCATCCATGGAAGAAGTCCTCAAGTTACTTGAGGCTGTACTTATCTACCCCATTTCTAATAGTGCTTGGGTAAGTCCAGTCCAAGTGATGCCCAAGAAAGGATGAATGAAAATAGTCTGTAATGAAAAGAATGATCTCATCCCAACACAAACTATCACTGGATGGAGGAAGTGCATCGACTACCGCAAGCTCAATGAAGCCACAAGGAAAGGCGACTTTCCTTTGCCATTCATGGATCAGATGTTGGAGTGGCTAGCAAGACAGTTTTTCTACTATTTCTTGGACGGGTACTCGGGGTATAACTAGATCCCAGTGGATCCCAAGGACCAAGAGAAGATGGCTTTCACATGCCATTTTGGTGTCTTTGCATACAGAAAGATGTCATTTGGGTTATGTAATGCACTAGCTACTTTCCAGAGGTGCATGCTAGCCATTTTTGCTGACATGGTAGAAAAGTGCATAGAGGTCTTTATGGACGATTTCTCAGTATTCAGGCCTTCCTTTGACTATTGTCTGACCAATCTAGAGCTTGTGCTACAAAGATGTGTTGAAGCAAATCTAGTACTGAGCTAGGTGAAGTGTCATTTCATGGTCCAAGAAGGGATAGTGTTGGGCCACAAGATTTCAACCCAAGGGATTAGATCTTTACTTAAAAATTTCCTCATTTTCAAGGTGAAACTTTGTTGTCTTTAACTTTAGACTTTCAAAGTCATCACATGACTGAGTGAAAATTTCTAAAGAATTATCTATCTTTTCTTCATGTTTTCCTTGAAGTTATTTGTAATCTTTTAAAAGACTTTTGAAGTCTTTTCTTAGATTTTGATAAACTTTGGACATAATGGATGAGTTGGAGAGAAGTTCATGATATGCTAATTGAAGAGTTTCAAGGTTTTTTATATTTACCTCTTCATCTAATTCATAGTCTGATCCTTCTAATGTAGTGTATGCCATAAGATAAAGGTTGGCTTATTCTTCCTCTTTTGTCTCCTCATCGAAAAATGTGTCATCCAGTTCTTCCCATGTGCTCATCAGTACTTTCTTGTTTTTTTTGTTTGAAGTGTCTTTTCTTGTGATTTGACTTATCAGGGTCTGGGTATTCTGACTTGAAGTGTCCTGGTTTCTTACACTCATAGCATATGGTGGAACTTTTATCTTTGCCCTTTCTTTCTCTATATGGTTTCTTGAATCCTTTCCAGTCTGATCCACTCCTTTTCTTCCATGTGTTCCTATCTTCCTTGAAATGAAGGCTAATTGATCATCTTCGCCCGAGCTTTCATCATCGAACTCATCATCATAAGATGTATCAGTGTTAATAGCTTTAGATGAGCTTCTAGACACAAGTCTGGATGAAGATTCTTTTCATGTTGGAGAGGCTTTGGCTTTCTATGTTGTTAGAGCCAAAGATTTGCCATTCTTAAAACCTCCATCTTGTTGAAGTTCATTTTCATGAACCTTTAAGGTTCCAATCAATTCTTCAATGGACATGGAGTCTAGGTTCTTTATAGTTCTCAATGTTGTCACTTGTGGTCTCCACTTTCTAGATAAACTTCTTAGGATTTTGTCAATGTTATCATAATTATCAAAAGTTTTGTTAAGATAACATAATTAATTTAAAATAGTTTGGAAACGTCCAAACATGGTTTGATATCTTAACCATCTTCCATAGTAAAGAGTTCATACTTACATGTCAACAAGTTAAGCTTGTTGCATTTTACCTGTAACAATCCTTCATACATCAAAGCTAATGTGTCCCACATTTGTTTTGCACTTCTGTAGCTATGGATCTTCTTATATTCTACCTCGGAAAGGGCACATAGCAAAGTGTTTCGAGCTTTAGACTTCAACAAGAACCTTTGTCTTTAAGAGTTTGTCCAAGAGGTTTTAGGGACTTCATTCAACTGATCATCCAGTGGTATGTAGTTGTCATGTTCTACGAAGTCCCGAAGGTCTATATGAATAGACTCGAAATGAGCTATCATGTGTCCCTTCCAGTAACTGTATTTGATGCCTTTGAATAATGGTGGCTTGTTTTTGGAATATCATTCTTCCATACTTATTTGACTTTAGGATATTTCCTCTGTATTTATGAAAATACTAAACCCGAGAGGCCGGGCTCTAATGCCAACTGAAATACAACAAATCACACTAGAAGGGGGGGGGTGAATAACGTGTTAATGAAAATATAAAAATTTTTGCAATGGAAGATGTTATAATAAAGAAGTTTATAAAAATTCTCGTCCAATGACAAAAGGTAGATTGTCATCCAATGAGGTGCAAAACTTGTCTTTCAGTAAAAACCTTATGTGCAAAGTGTGACAATAATGGACAATGAAATACTATAATAAGCTAATGAAGAGATATAAAAATACTTCATTTTATACCAGTTCACTCAACTTGAGCTATGTCAAGTTCTCCTTTACCAACCAATAAAGGGTTCCACTAATCAAATTTGATTACAACAAGTATTCTTTTCTATCACTACTGGCTTACAAGTATTCTCAGGGTCACTCCTGGCACAACCCTTAGAGTCCCCCTGAATCTAAGAACACCCAAGTATTTTTTTTGTCACTAAGTCACTTTTTCCTTTCACAAATAGAAGTTTGATACAAAATCAGAGATTCTTTACAACACTAGGAGAATGGATTTAGAATAAGGTTTTTTTATCTCTCCCTAATACTTGTAAACTACAAAAGATAAATTCTCTTAGGCTCAGTGTGTTTCTCAACAAGTGTTTTTCTTTTCTCTTGTCTCTTGATTCATGAATCTTGTCTTTCTATATGCATTTGTCTATTTTCTTCAATCTCTGATGTCGTATTTATAGGTAAAGAGACACTTGCAATTGCGGAGAGTATCTTTAGAATTGAATGTTATGACCATTGTGTAGATTGATCTTGTTTCCTGAATTAACAAATACTATGAATTCCCATTTGATAGGATCAGGACTTTCCATATTTGTCATTCATAACTCAATATGACCATTAAACATATAAAAGAAAATAAAAGATAGTTTCATAGATATGTTCCTTTTAAATATAATCCTATAAATTGGAATAAATAGATAATTCTAGTAAAGTGCTTATTCCACTCGTTGTTTGGATGGAATGGACGAGTACTTCGTGCTTCCAATAGACGACTTATCCAGTAATGGATAGGTCTCTCCTGGTGTTGCTTCCAGTCATTAAACCTATTGATTTATATGCAACAAAGTGGTTAACATAAATTTATATCTTTGTTTCCATTAAAAATGTAAGAGATGTCTGGGTCGTCCAATGATGGACCATCCAATGTCTAACACACCATTATGTTCGTCTCCCTCTAGCAAGTCTGACCCACTGGTTAGCTTCCACCCCTATCGTCGGAGCCACCACGCTGATCGCCAAAGTTGTTAATATTTGGTTTGTTTTCACGTGCAGGTTCATCTCTATTGTTACTTTCACCTTATTCCTCCTTAGGTATCATTATTTGGGCCTTGAGTTCACATTTTCCATCATTTGGTGTGCGGGTTTGAGTTTCACATTTTCCTCCTTGACCTCAATTTATGTATAAAAGAAAAGTCATCTAAGTTAGGTCTTCTAAGTTTGTTTTAGGTATGAAGTTATCTTCTTTTTCATTGTTTGGTTTGTGGGTCTTAGTTTGGCTCCTTTACCTTTTCATTTTTTTTCCATTTGTGGTTCTAAAAAATCATCAATTTCAGACCATATTTTCTTGTTCATCTTCTAGGTTGTCATCCCAATTTACAACACTATGTCTTTTTATCTGTCACTTTCATCTTTGTTGTCCAATTCCATTGTCAACCTCTCTTGTCCATGCCATCCATTGTTGTACCCTCTATTCATCAAGAGGGTCTCAAGTATTTTTTTTTTAAAAAGAAAACCTTGTTGATCCTGTTGTCTCACTCTCAAGGGTCTCACAGTTTATCATGTTTTCTTTTGTCGATGGTGGTTAAGCATCAAGCTTATGTCATGGACAGTTAAACACCATGTTTACTTATGTTTTAAGGAGTTAAGCACCATGTTTAGCTTATGCTCTTGATGGTTAAGTTGTGTACCTTCTGCCTATATGGTGGTTAAGCACTTGTTTTTTGGTATGCTTATGTCTTGAGTAGTTAAGCACCATGTTTAGTTTCTTCTCTTGATGGTTAAGTTGTGTAGCTTCTGCCTATATGGTGGTTAAGCACTTGTTGGTTGCTACTATCTTGAGTGGTTAAGCATCATGTTTAGCTTCTTCTCTTGATGGCTAAGCTTGGTTTGCTTATGTTTTTTATGTGGTTTAGCATGTTTGCTTCTTTCCATGGTGGTTAAGCATTATGTCATTGTTTTGCTTCTACCTTGGATGGTTAGCCATTTGTCATTAGTTTGCTTCTACCTTTGTAGGTGGTTAAGCTTGTTTTACTTTTGTTGAGTGGTTAGGCCTTGTGTTATGGCATTTTCTTAATGGTTAAGCCTATTCCATTTATCTTTGAATTTTTTTAGTCGTTGTCTATCTGTCGCCAATGTGTTCCTGACATGTTCTTTGTTTTTCACTTTTGTTGGGTACTGATATTGTTATCCCAAGCTAGAAGTGTTGAGTCCATCTTCTAGCTTGTAGGGGGCTATTAAAGATTTGTCCTAGATGCATTGGCCCATCCTTTTCCCAAATGCATTAGTTAATTCTTTGTCCATTTGTCGCCAATGTATTTTCGACATGCATTGGTTCACTTAGTTGTTGTCCCTTAGGTTTGATCTAGTCAATACCCATCTTTTCTGTTAAGATATTGTATTGTAACAAGCTAAAAGCTTATTAAGCTTTAGCTTAAGAGGGGGGAGGGTGGCTGCACTTTCCAGCCACTAGCCAATGTTTGTGGTATTCAGAATGTCATTGTGACTTCACTAGAGGACTTGTCGGCTCTTCCTTCACGTGTTTCAAGTCCCTTGTGCTATTTATTTTTCTTGTTGTCATTTGCTTTCTCAATGTTGTTAGAGCCATTCTAGTCATCTAAGTGTGAGGGTCCCTCTTTGTTTGCTAAGAGGTTTTTGGATGGATGATGCAACATTTGCATTCCTTCTAGGACAATTTTTTTGTTGGAGTGGATGGAAGCTCATTGTGGTAATGGGTTCAATCAAGCTTCACTGCAACATCAAACTTTAAAGAAGAATCTTCACCACGCAATGGACTCCTCTAGCTTGGAATTGTTTTGCATTTGGGCTGTAATGACATCAATCAACAATCTATTGTCTCCTCCTGGAAGAGGGGTACCATCACCACCTATACCTGCCATATTTCAAGTAAAGGACCAAAAAAATTGAAGTAATAGGACCTCACCACTCTTCTCACGTGTTTATACTCAAAGATGTACCACTTGTGTAAAGTGTTCTCTTTTATGACTTTTTCTCTAATGTTTCACTCTTTGTCTTTTACCACTCTTTTCCTCACTTAAGGTTCTTACTTGAACCAACAATCTATATTCAAGAAGCACTTTTAAAGATAGCAATGACAGAGCTTAAACAAAATTCTAGCACCAAAAAATGCAAAAAAGTAGTAAAGAACAATTTCACTACCAACAAACAAGCAAGACAAACATTAATTTTGTGGAAAAACAATAATTAGAGAAGACACTTGACACTTAGGAATCTTATCAAACAATGTATTTTTTTATATATATTTTTTAACTTTTGCTGCAGAATTTTTTTCTTTGTTTCTTTCTTTCTTTTTTTTACTCAAAATGCTTCTAATAATGAAATGTGTAATTTTAGAATGAAGCTTTAAAGTTGCAGCAACTCAAAATGAAACTGGACTAAAATTCCCAACAAAACAAGCAAATATTTAACACTCAACAACAACTTAGCTCAAATCACATGAATTGAAAGGATTAAAGTTTATTAGCAATGATAAACATAGGATGGACTCCAAGAACACAAATGCAGAACTGTATCAATTGAACAAGAATTGAAGAAAATGACACACTAATTGAGCCAGAAACCTTGCTCTGAATACCAAATGATGTGAATCCCCCTTGCCTTGCTTCAATTTGGATAAATTCTAAGATGGAATTTGCACACTAATTGAGCCAAAAACGTATCATTAACTTTTATATGTTTCTCAGCCTATAGAACTTGGATTTGAACAGTTCCAAAATGAGGTGAAAGAGGTCATTTCGAAATGCAATTTAGGCACAAAAAATACAGAAAAAAGGTTAAGTAAAACAAGAGATATGCAAATAAGAAATTTGGATAGAATTACAAAATTAGCATTGCAAAAATTAAACAAGGAAATGAAAAATGTGAAAGGAAGAACAAGGTAGGTGCCACAAACAATGATGTTTGATAAACCTTGAGGATCGCCACAAGAATTGAGCAATTCTTGATAGGATCAAATGGTTCTAGGAAGAACCCTAACAGAGACAATTCTCACGCTTTAATGATAAAACCCAACAAAAGTCCCGAGTCTATTCACTTCAAAAATGATTTATACAAATTAGTTCCTATGCACTTGGTAGAAAATAAAAGAAAAATAAAATCTTAACATTGTAAGCATAACTAAAATGCCTTAGTGGTTAAGTGAAGCAATTAAGCTTGAGGTCAAGGTCTCAAAACTAGCTACAAGTACTTTATTATTATTATTATTTTACTAAATGCCTAAGTCAATAATTGTCTTTTATTCTCACTCTAAGCAAGCAATACATGTGATTAGAAACCCACACATACAGGTCTTCTAGATGTTGGGTCCCCTCATGCAATTGGACTGCCATTAACCACTATATATTGCAAAGCTTCTTGGGTCTTTTTAGCTCTTGCTCTTGTCATGGGCCCTCCTATGCCTTGTATTGGATATTGGACTTTCTTCTGGACTTGGGTCTGGTCTTTGGTGTCCTCATCAAATGAACCTTTCAACAATGGATGTTTCCGGATGATGTAGATTCTCGGTATACCCTTTTAAGATCTTCATGTATTGCTTAACTGAGTACATCCACTATAAATAAATGGGACCAAACAATTTAATTTCCCATACTAGATGAAAAATTAAGTGAACCATAATGTAAACAAATGAAGGGGGAAAATACATCTCCAATTGACACACAATAATAGTAGTCTCATTTTTCAAGTCATTTAACTTTACAAGGTCAATGACTTTACTTCATATAGCATTGAAGAATAAGTAAATATATTTTCTTACCATCAAACCTTGGATGTAACTGGTTACGTATGCCTATATCACCTAGAACTTGACGAGTATCCAAACCATCCTTAGTCTTGCCTTTATTATTAAGAAGCATGTATATTACACTATCACACGCATTTTTCTCCACATGCATAATATCAATACAATGTTTAACATCTAGATCAGACCAATATGAAAGATCAAAGATATTGACCTCTTCTTCCATATGCAAGTTTTACTTGTCAACTTCTTTTAGGTCTTTCTAAATATAGTATTGATGCCCTCAACCCACTCAAAAACCTACTAACCAATTAAGGGTATCAGTGTAATTTCATTTTCTAACTTTCGTTGAAAGCTTTTTTCAGTCGCTAATAAGGGTGACAAAAGGTTGGAGAAAACGTTGATATCGAGTGTACACTATTTTTCTTCCATATTTCAGTTGTACGTAGCTTGTGTCTTCTTCACAAATAGGGCATGTATGATTCCCCTTAACACTATATCCACTCAAATTCCCATATGTTGGAAAGTCATTAATGGTACAAAATACCATTGCATGCAACTTGAAGGTCTCATTTTGATTCTCATCAAACACGTCAATCCCTTCCTCCCACAACTTTTTTAAGTCTTCAATCAAGGGACTTAGATAAACATTGATGTCATTTCCTGGCTATCTTGGCCCCAAAATCATTATAGACAACATCATGTATTTTCACTGCATGCACAACCAAGGAGACAGGTTGTAAATTACTAGCAAAACAGGTCATGAACTGTGGTTAGTGCTTAAATTACCAAATGGATTAATTCCATTAGTGGCAAGTCCAAGCCTAAGATTTCTTGCCTCTTTCTCGAAATTTGGATACAAACAATGAATTTTCTTCCATTGGGAAGAATAAATTGGATGGCAGAGCATTCCATTATAGATTCTCCCATTTGTATGCCATGTAAGATCTTTTTCATCATCTCCATTAGCAAACAATCGCTTAAACCTTGGAATAATAGGAAGATACCATAACCTTTGTTCGGGGATGTTTCTTTATGCTTTCATCACTACTACACTCATCATCCTTCACTTTGTACAATGATACCCCACACTTGGGGCATTTATGAATTTCTTCAAACTCATCTCGGTATAGTATGCAATCATTAGGGCATGCATGAATTTTCTGATACTCAAAACCCATCGAACATAGTATCTTCTTCTCCTCGTAGTAACTTTTTGGCAACATGTTTTCTTCTGGTAACCTACTGATGCAATCCTTCCAAGGAGGAGACCCATCACCAGAGCCATGGCTAAGAGACTCCAAAAAGATTGGGCAAGAGATGCATGAGAAGGCCCTAGGATTCTCATCAGCCTTAGGATAGATTTTGGGCCCATGGGCTAAGTATGAGCCTACTTATCTTTGTACATATTAGATTAGGGTTTCATTATTTTTGGGCCTTGTATTTAGGACTCCATAGTGCAGGGAAGGTACCCTAGTAATGTAGGATTTTTCAGTCCTTGTATTTTAGGGCACCTAGACTAGTTTTTGTATTATGGGTAGTTTTGTAATTTCACATGCACTAAGTGCACTGTTTGATATGTGTGTTGGTAGAGAAATTTAATTGAATTGGGAGAAGTCCAATCCAATTAAATTTTGGACTAGCCTAAGGGAGACATGAGCATTTGCTTGTTACACCTCATTGTCACATCATATAGTCACACTTTGTGCATGTCCTTCATGTTTTACATGCCTCATGACAACTAAGCACACTTAGTGGAGAATCTTGGACTTGATCTTGGATTAGTGGGCTGAACCATAGCTGAAATCACTAATCATAATTAGTGAAATTTTGGCTCCAAATTTGGCTCCACAAATTCAAATTCAAATTCAAGTGAAATTTGAATAGAAATTCAAATTTCCCTCCAATTTTGTGTGACTCTTAGGCTATAAATAGAGTCCTTGTGTGTGCATTTTTTCAAATTTGATCATTTGAAAAATTAGACTTCAAAGGTCAGACCTCATTTGAGGCATAAATTTTGTGTCCCCTCTCTCCCTCTCCCTCCACTCATTTTCTCCTACATTTAAGCTTTTATTCATGGCTTCCTATGGTGGTGAGCTTGTTCTTAACTCATCTTCTCCTTGAAGTGGCACCTCCAATCACCTTTCCTCCTTCTCTATTCTGATTCCATTGATCTTCAAAAACCAAAAGATTCCATTGATGAAGAAGATCCAAGGCCTACAAGCTCTACATAGAGCTACAATGATGTGAAGCTTTTATCACTCCACCCATATGTGGCCTTCACATTAACCAAACTTAACACTGTTGACAATAGGGTCAATGACTTCTTGCACCCCAGATACAAAGGCTTCTTCAAATTACTTTCCAATGTATCATATAAAGGGGCATGTGATTGCTGAAAAACTCTTGTCCAAGATCATGAATCATGTCCTCTAATCAATCTCTCATTTCTACATCAACCTGCTCAGTATGGGACCCCATTTGCATGCCATGTCCTATCCATATTGTATAATTCTTCTTAATCCCATCACAAAGAGGATATTCTCGTATGTCGTTTACTACTTATTTTCTCCCATTCAAACAGTTAATACAAGGACACAAATATTTCCCATCCTCATCCAGTTGAGCTCTTTCCAAGGCAAATTCCAAGAACTATTCAACCTCCTTCTCATACACAGGGCTCAAACGACTTGCATTCAACAAACATCAATTCATCTTTCCTTTTCTATGATACTCACAAAGTTATTCCATGTATGAAGATCTCACTTTTTTCATTAAAGGTGTGACTCTATCCCGTTCAGAAAGACATTTTTTTATACTTGACTCATGTGTATAGGTTAAATATATTTTCTTAGATTTGACAAAATTTTGGCAACATTTTGCATTAATCTCCAAGTACACAACATGAAAGCGGTGGCATCAATTCCACCACAATCAAGTATGCACCCGAAGAATTGATATAGAACTCTAAAGTTTAAAGGCAAATTAAAAGATATAGTGTTTCATACAAAAACTCTAATAAATTCTACATAAAACATTCAACTTACCTTATGCTGATAATAATAACTATAAATGGAAGAAACAAAAGATCAAACTCGCAATCACTTACTCATCAAGGTATGAATAAAACTACGATACCAATTTGACACCCTCAACTTACCTCAATGTTGTGATATTAATAACTATAAATGGAAGAAACAAAAGATCAAGCTCGTAATCACTTACTCATCAAGGTATCAACAAAACTATGATACCAATTTGACATCCTCAACTTACCTCAGTGATGTGATATTAATAACAACAAATGGAAGAAAAAAATTTCAAACTACTACACATTGTCATGAACCAACTTTTCTAACCACATAAATAATTATATAGCTAGTTTACATGCAGTCCCTAGTAGCAGGCACATATTAACAAGCATCTATCAGGTAACTAGATTGTACTCAGGAAAATAGCTAGTTTATCACTCTATCCATTTGCACAAAAAATATCATTAACCATGATGCACTCAACTCTAAGTAAAACTATTTACAACTATTATCCACATTGTTGAGTTATTGAAACCTCAGCTAGGAGCACTTAGCCCAACCATAGGTGGTAGGCCAAAAAATATTTAAAAGAAACTATCAACAATATATCTTAAATGCAGAAATCATTGAGATCTAATTCCTTCCAATTAATGATTGCAAGGCTTACATCAAAATCTGGGCAAACAACCACAAACCCTGTCTATTAGCATGAATTTATAAAAGAATCAAAATGGGTATACATAAATCTATTTTCACAAAGTTACTAATGGTAGAATCTATAAAATATAATTAAGGAAATCAACTAAACAAAGCTCCAGATAAGCCATAGATATTTCCATTTTTCAACCTGTATCATTAGATCACGTCAACCTTTTCCTATCAATCTACAAGATTGGAAACAATGGAGTGAATAATACCTGAACATAGGTGAGAGCGAGAGAGTGAACATAATATGAAAACATAACATAAGACAAGGATGGCATATAGAAATAGTAGCTCTAGCATTCATTTGAATATCATATCTCAACTTGAAACAGTTTTTGTATTGGCCTCGAGACTAGAACATTAGTATAGATAAATAACAAGATCAATTTATATAATATGATCAAGATCAAGATTTCAAAATTATAAATTTAACCATTTTCTTCATGAATTCTCTTTTTCAAAAAAAAAAATGTTGGGAGAATCCATTTACATGAGAAAGTTGCATATGGTCAATGTTTCAAGACAAGATTTAAAATAATTACATTACACTGATACACCATTAATCAGAAAAGCAGTGAAAGTTAATGCAACATTTCAATGCCCTAAGAATTTCCAAATGATAATGTCTCCAAAAAATGTCCTGCAAACATCATTAGCTGCATACCCCATTTTAAGCATTCAAACCCTTATGTAGAAGTTTATAACCTTTCCTTCAGTAGTGTACAAAAACTCTGATATAGAAATCAAGGTCGACTGAACAGTTGATTTGCAATTTTATACTTGTGAATCTAGATAATCTGAGACTAAGACTTCTTAATGCAGTGATTGTTTTTCCTTTCATTTTTATTGTTAATTTACACCACCCTTATGCTCACACTCTGCCAAATAGGTGAAACTTGAAAGAGAAAGATAAAGACTACAAACTATTTGTTTGGTTGAATGATGTGAAAACATATTTGGACAAATTGTAAGCTTCTTAAGGTTATATTTTTTCATAAAACACTTTCACTTTCTACCACTCAACTTGTGCTATGACAAAATGAAAATATACTAATATACTAAAAGTATCTACTTGGTTGTGCCATTGGCTGCATTTCTTCATTTGCTGAACTAAATTGATGTTACACCTCTAAATGCTCTAAATGTAGAGATAAAAAAGGAACATTTCTCCCTCCTCTCACTCTCTAAACTGTGTAATGCAAATGCATATGTAATGGCCACGTCTTCTTCACCACTCTTTCATGCATATATATTTTTATTATTTTAACTTTTTTTCATATCAAGTGTTAATTTGTTTCCAACAAAGTCTAATAGTAATTGATGTGAATAATGAGGTGTTGCTTCTTGTTCTGCATCCTACTACATTTAGATCTAAAAGCTGCAAATGGCTCTCATCTAACTATAGGACGGGGAAAGGATATTGAATAAACTCGTCCTTAATTACTTTTCTTTCTAAAAATTGAAGGATTTATTGATCTCCATATAAATGCTATCACATGAATAACGGTCATAAACAGTAACAAAAGCATGAAATTAAATTTCACAGTAAATAGAATACCAGACAAAGATTTGAAAGAGTGAAAATAAGTATCCTCGCATCTTCTGGGTTTATTTTACAGATTCAAAAGTCAGAAAATATACAAAAATTAGATCTAGCAAAGAAAATGTAAACAGCTAAGTATCACGATGACCAACCTAAAAAGATGTGAAATCTGTCATTCCATACCAGTACCAAGCTACCAATTACACTAAGACTCCTACTTCTGAGTAAGTTTCTATTTTAAATGATAA
The DNA here is from genome assembly GCF_004193775.1 of Glycine soja. Lineage (NCBI taxonomy): Eukaryota > Viridiplantae > Streptophyta > Magnoliopsida > Fabales > Fabaceae > Glycine > Glycine soja. The sequence continues at coordinate 27,147,683 of NC_041004.1, forward strand.
ATCACGCATGACAACAATTTGAATCAGATGTACAGTTCAAATAAAATGAATAAAATTATTTCACCAAAATGGCAAAGAGAAGGGATTGGCACACACCTATATACTTTTACCCTTTCCATAAGTTTGCCTTTACCGCTTCTTTGTTTTATTTGATAGAATATGAATTACTTTAATTAAAGCAGAATAATTTCCACAATCCAAGTGGTTCATTTTTTATATGATAATTTTGATACTTACATTCTATAATAGATCTTTCTTCAATTTTTAAGACAAAGTAGGCCTACCCATCCTTTAAAATGTAATAGTACAACCACATGAAATAAACTCACCCACTCCTTTAGGTAGCATCGTAAGTTTCCCAACTGTTTGGATATATAACAATTGGTTTTGTAGTCAGCTGAAGAAAAATCATATGTGAATCAAGGATAAGTATTCCACAAAAACAAGTGTCATAACTATAATAATATACTAGCTTATCAACACTGGCACATTCCTTACATGAAAGTAACACAAAAAATACAAGGGAAAATGACATCATCGCCCAACTATATTTCTATTTATTTTTTATGCCTAAATATCATATGGGTTAATCCAAACTCAGAACCCAACATTAATACCCCAGTACCTATATGTGAGGCAGATTCTAAATTGATGTGGATCTTCTTAGCTTAATCATAATAATATCTCTAAATATATTTTGAGGGAAATAAAGAAGGGGATCCCACGCACTTATTGTGAGTTCCTAAAAAATTCTTTAATTTGGATGAGACATCCGCAAGGAACTGCACCAAATTAGGGACCGAGAAAAAATATTCATTTTGGGTATCATTCTACAGTTTTGGATAAAATCAGGACCGAGAAACAGAGATGAAGGGGGGATGTCAAGATTCATTTTAGCTATCATTAAATGGGGGTTTGTGTGTAGTTTGGGCTAAAATTATTGTATTCATAGATAATAAACCTTGGTGAGAGTTAAAACATGGCAAAATATTGGTAGAATATAATGATACTAGCCACTACCTAAGTGAAATGAGTATTCCAATCATTCCCCGGTATATAATTGAAATGAAATACACTTGTATGTGTTAGTTTCCTTTGCAATTTGAACCTATTAATACTAACATACCGTTAAATTACAGTTATTAATTAATAGTTCAAGTATATGATGAATTTGGAACTACATAGTTAAAATTACCAAAAGCTGATGTTGGGAAGTTACTCAATAAGGAATGCCAGAACCTCATTTTGTCCAGTGAGGTATTTAGAAATGAGCAAATTTGTCCAGTGAGGAAAGTTGAGAATGTTAGTAACTATCATGATGGATATGTGGTACATCAAATATGTCATGACAAGCAAGTACTAAGAATGTTTCATACCAAGGAGTACTTAATTGTAGCACATGAGGTCTGTTAAGTATTGTTTGTTATCATAATATATTTGTTAGAAACCTGACACTTATTACTAATACTTAAACATGTTCATATTATCAACTAGGTGCAAAAACTGTTGCACAAAGATCAACAATTGAAAATGCTAAGATGATTATTACACGACCTGCACCACACGCAACGTTAATTGAATGGATTAAAAAGCAAAAGGTGGACCTAAGATCTCAAGGTTTTGGTGGAAGCAGCAATCATGCAGATCAGGCTACTCCTGTTGATTCTGATGAATCAACATGTTCGTAAGTCTTGAAAATTGCTTTCATATTGTAACCAATTAATTTGATAATACTAAATGATTTTTTTTGTGTCTTTTGGAATGTTAAGGATGTTTTTTGATGTCATCAAGACTAAGTGTTCCAATGAAATGTGAAATCATGACAATCTGTTATGACCAAATGTGATGATCATTAATATTATTTTCATAGCCAACAAAGACATTTTTTTACCAAAAAAAATATATAACTAGAAGTGTCAATTCAAAGTAATATAAGTTAGTAATTGTTTTCATGTTATATATATATATATATATATATATATATATATATATATAATTTTAATTAATTAGTGCATATATATTTACAAATAACATTCATTTCCTTTTTAAACTAATCCAAAAAATATATTATCCTGATGATATATTAAGCTCTATGTGAGATTAACCTATTTGTAGTAGAAAACCTTTTCAAATTTTATTTATGAAAGAATAAAGATTACTAAGTTAGATCAGTATCAACTAAATGACCTTAAACTGCATGAAGTACACGTTTAATTTTATTATATATTACAGCAAGTAAAAAAATATATACAAAATCTACTAAAAGGTGGCTAAAAGTCTACTAAGTCTAACATCTACCAAAAAGTTGGTGTGACTAACGAAAGCTATGAAAAAATATATCTTTCTCAATAAAATTGGCAATGATGGCCCATTAAGTCATGTTTACCTTTTTTTAACTATTTCATAGACGGTAGGTCACTTAGACCTAATGTTTTAGTCATAGAACATCCAAAGAACCATATATCAAACCAAACAATTTTTTTCACTCTTCACAGGATGATTAATAATTTCTGTGAATTCAAGATAGTTAAAACAACAACTACAGATCTCCTTTATTTAATGTTTCAACAATATTAGCTCATTATTTAACAACTTTTATTTTGTAGGTAATGAAACATGGAAGAAGAGGTTTCTAATACAATATTTCATGCTAAAGATGCAACATTAAAATGAAAACTCATATTGCAAGTAAAGGATTTAGCAAGAACTAAACATAACAGTGCTAACACGACATACATAATCAAGGAAAATATAGGTTATGCATCTCTACACTAATATCTAGACCTTCTATTCGCTATATTTATATAAGGTGTATTGTTGTTATAAGTGAAACAATAAACTTTGTTATAAATTTTATAGGAACTATTCATTGGGCTAGAACAAGAGACAACTAACAAACTTTTTAAAATTCATTAGTAGATATCACTGATACTCAACCAAACAACAATGAGCTCCCAAACAAACAAAGCAAAACTATCAACAATATCTGTAGGCTTCAAAACAATTTGCACAATGAATTTGTTACCGCATCTTCAACTTCCACTGCACACACACATAATGAAAGTCATGGTCATAGCATTGTTGGATCAAGTGGCCTCAGAATAATTAAGAAGTGGGGGTTGAATTAATTATTTATGAACTTTTACTAATTAAAAATCTATCCTTCTTAGGCTTTTACTATAATGATAAGAAAGTAAATAACAGAAATAGAAACTTAACCAAAAGTAAAAGCGATAATTAAAGTGCACAGCGGAAATTAAAGAGTGTAAGGAAGAAGAAGACAAACACAAGAGTTTTATACTGGTTCGACAACAACTTGTGCCTACATCCAGTCCCCAAGCGACCTGCGGTCCTTGAGATTTCTTTTCAACCTTGTAAAATCCTTTACAAGCAAAGATCCACAAGGGATGTACCCTCCCTTGTTCTCTTTGTAACAACCAAGTGGATGTACCCTCCATTTGAACTGATCCACAAGAGATGTACCCTCTCTTGTTCTCAGTTACAACAACCCAAGTAGATGTACCCTCTACTTGTACCACAAAGGATATACCCTCCAATGTGTTAAGACAAAGATCTCATGATGTTAAACCTTTGATACTTTGTGAATGGGGATATAAAAGAATTCTCAGGCGGTTAGTCCTTTGAACACTTTTGTATTAGGGAAAGGGAAGAATCAAAAGAATTCTCAAACTGTGTCATTTTGAATTCTTTGACAAGGGAGAAGGGAGATACAAAAGAATTCAGACGGTTAGTCCTTTGTTCTTTTGGAAAAGGGAGAAGAGAGACACAAAAAGAATTCAGGCGGTTAGTCCTTGGCGAATTCTTTTTGGCAAAGGAAAAAGAGAATGAAAAGATATATCACACTTTTGTTTTCAAGGTTTGGAAACCCAGAAAACTTTAGAAAGCTTTTGGCAAAGGAAGCAAAAGAAGAAGAAGAAGAAGTTCAAAAGGATGTTCAAAGGTTATGTAAAAGATGTAATTGTTATTGTTGAAATGCAAGTCAAGGTCTTGCTTTTATAGACTCTTCATGTCTAGTCAAGAAAACCATTGGAAGAGTTATGACCTTGAGAAAAACCTGAAAACCATTGGAAGAGTTACATCTTTTGATTTTTGTTCAAAACTTGTCACTGGTAATCGATTACACAAAACTTTTTATGAAAGGATGTGACTCTTCACAATTGATTTTGAATTTCAACGTTCAGATACACTGGTAATCGATTACCAATATATTATAATCGATTACACTATTTAAAAATCAATTGGAACGTTGCAATTTCAGTTAAAAGCTTTTGAAATTAAACTTTGCCACTGGTAATTGATTACAGGAAACTGGTAATCGACTACCTGAGAGTAAAAACTCTGGTAACTTAGAAAATTTTGAGAAAAACTCTTTTGAAAAACAAAACTGTGCTATGTCTTTTTTTTTGAAAAATCTTTTCTATACTTCCCTTGTGAAGTCTTCTTGATTTCTTTTCTTGAACCTTGAATTCATCTTCTCTTGAATCTTGAAATCAAACTTCTCTTGATTCTTGAAACTTGTTCTTGAAATCATTCTCTTGTATTCTCTTGGGCTTTTTGTCATCATCTTTGTTATCATCAAATATACTTGAATCAATCTTGATTCATCATCATGAAGCTTGCTTCTACAAGCATTGTACCTGAACACGCAAATGATTCACTTCATCAGACACATGAAGGTTGTCCAAATGAAAGTATTGAAAATGAAAGTAGCACTAATACTTGGATTATATAAAATGAATTACACATCAAGTAATAAAATTTAGTATTATTATTATTAGTTTTTATGTAGAAACAAGTCATAATTTACTAGATGATGAGGATGAACTATTAGATGGCATTGGTGATTCTGTTCACCGCATTAGCACATGCATTAGTGTCTATTAACGAAGTTTTAGTTTAAGCATAATTTTACTAATGTGAAACTAATAAACTTTTATTTGTTAGGATATGTTGATCTAGGAGACCCTACTAAAACATGTCCAAATTGCCAAGTTGTTATGTGGTATCAAGAATCCACCAATACTGCTACAACAACTATTGTGTGATCAACAATTACGTCAAAGCAAAAATTACCAACAAAATATATCAGAGCTTATAGTATGATGTTTGCTTTTAGCTCTCCTAGTGCCAATATAGATACAAGTCTATTCAAAGGAAAAGGTCTAGCTATTTATAGAATTCATGGACAATCATGTCATTTGATTGGAAGCCTATTACCAATGGTTGGGAAACCTCCAAAATTTGCCCAGTTGCATATCTATGATACAAAAAATGAAATTGAAAATAGAATTGGTGGAACAAGGTAAAATGTGTTTTTTGAGTTTTTGTTAGAGTTTGAGACTTTTAGATTTTTTTTATTATAATTTTGTCTCTGTGTATCTCTATTACTTGTGGTATTGGTTAAATGTTGCTTGTATGACACCACTTATAATGTGAATTTGAATGCCAAACTTATTATTGACTTCAGTTTATTATTCTATTTAAGTGTGTAGTGTTAGAAACATGGCAGTAAACTTAAAATGATATCTTATTTATATATGCTTTGCCTTAGAATGTTGAATAGGTTTTTTAGTCACATTGATTGCACTTGTATTGTCCCATCTGAATAATATGTTCAAACGTGCATAGTCTGACTGCATAGTCTGAAAGTTTCTTCTATAACGTTGGTTTGATCTTTAGCATTTATGTTGTGCGGAATTTATAATTTGTTTTTCATACGCCCTTAATACAATTAAATGATGTATACAATTATTCATTCCGCATTATTGATGACATTTTCGTGTAATTTATAGATGGAAAAATAATCTTGATTCACAGCTTGTGTCGAAGTTAAAAGAAATGTTTGATGAATACAATGTGTTCGCTAAGTCTTTTAGGATGGCCAAGGAAAGTTATGATAACTTTTAGATGGAGAATCTTAATTTACAATTGATATCAGGCATGAAAAAAGATGGAAGGATTTATAATTTGCTCAAAATTTCAAATGTGGTTGCAGTTATTATAGGTGATGCAAGTCAACCTATCAATCGAGACATAATACTTGAAAAACAAAGTGGGTGATTACAAAGAATCAATGACACTACTAAAAAAACATGTTTTAACGTCGTTGAATTTAAGTCGGTTTTCAAAAAAATGATGTAGAAAAATAAGCGGTAGCATTTTTGAAATTAAGTTCAAATTTTTTAAGACGGTTTTATAAAAACCATATTTGAAAGCAAGTGTTCAAAGACGATTTTAAAAAACCATCTTTGAAGCAGGGTTCAAGGACGATTTTCAAAAAATCATCTTTGAAAACCCTTCTCATTTACGTTTTAAATTTCATTTCCCTTTTGCTTGCCCTCTTAGTCTCTCGTAGTGTAGCAGCACGATCTCTCACCCTTCCCTTTCTCTCTCGTGGTTGAGCCCCAGACCTTTCCCAACCTCAAGGAGGCCGCGCGCGAACTCCAAGCCCAAGAGGAAGAAGGGAACTTACGTGCGACAAGATGGTTGTGCGACCGCGATAGTGGTTTCGGCCAACACCTTATGTGCAACAAGATGCTCGCACGACTGCTACAATGGCAACAATAAAGGTTCGTGGGGTGAAGGAAACAGAAGATCCTACGACAAATTCGACAAGGCGGTCCGTTGCGTGAGGTTGATCGAACGGAGCCACCGAGGCTGGAGTTGGATCTGTCGCGAGACGATCTGAAAGGCACAACCCAAATCGTGATATGAAACCCGTCATAAACGAAAACTTAAAAGAATTCCTTGTTCTTTCAGCACTCTTCATTCCTTCCTAACCTCGTTTCGTTGGATAACAAAGCTTTGTATATTAACTCATCTTTGTACTGTACAAAAATAACATTTGTAGACAGGAAAGTGTGAAAGTTGTATCCTTTCTCCGCCCTTTTTTCTATTTTTAAAGTTTAAAATTGTTTGTGGATCTGAATTTCTGTCCAAGGGGTTTCAAATCATGTGGTATTACTATGGTATGTTTATATTGGTTAAAGGTTTTTTTAAAGAAAAATTATGGATTGATTCTAGGGATGTACCTTGGTGGATACAAATTATCTAGCTTACTAGCTATTTCTTCTCGCTATATAATAAATCCATGACAACTGATTTTGCATGCACGCAGGGATGCATATTCATGGGTGACAAACCTGCATTTTGGGCCACTACTTAGCCCCAACAACAAAAAAAGCACATGATGGTGTCTTTGTAGCTGCCTGCTTCTACTCCGCAATGTGATAACATTGTGGAATTGTTGTTACATGATATTAATAACTGATAGGAAATAGAAATAGAACTAGAATTTTGCTTGTCTAAGCCTTTTCCTTGGGTAGCTTCACGTCCTTTGGCTTATTCAACAATTACTTTTTGTTAATTTTGTTATCATATTTAGTTTGTCTATTTATGTTAAGAATTTCATGTAGTTACCATACTTTTTTTTTTGTAATGATGTATTTGGAGGCCATTGAGTCAAGTCACTTGTCTAGGGATATTCTTGATGATATACCTGCCAAGTATGTTGATGGAGCAGTTATATGTGAGGTGTGCCTTTTTATTTTTGGAATGCTTTGCTTTTGTGGTTAACATGTAGATTTCAATTTATTATGCAAATTTATTAAACAGTACACAAATTTCTTATGTGGTTTAGTTTGTTTAATTGGTTTGAAATGTTTAACGTTCATTGATGAATACCTATGATTGATACTCCTTGTTCCAAAAAAGTTCTTTCCTATAATTATATTGATATCTCCTCTTTTACTTTTCTTTGTATTGATTGTAGACAATGTAGAGAGCTTTTTATGTGAAAGTCTGCTTCGAACGAAGGTATAAACACGTTATTTCCTCCCTTTATGAATGTAGTTGTATGTTGCATGCATCTTAATGATTTTGAACTTCATGTTACAACTCAATTTGTCAAGAAAGAGATTAAAAAATATGTCAGAGTTTGTTGTTACTTCCACCCATAAAATTCACTGGAAGAAAGTATGCATAGATAAAGTGTAGGAAAGATCAATTAACAGATTAGGTGATGTAGGAAACACTGCATGCATCAAATGTTATTTTGTTGGTACAACCAGTGTGCCACTCGATGCAAATAGTTCCTCAGTTGTGACCTCGGGTTTAGTTGATCAAAATCTTTAAAATATGCTTGAAAGGTTCTCAAAATTTGAAATGGTGACAATAAGGTATTGTATTTAAATTTTAAAACTTCATTTCTTTTTCTAATAATCTGATTTATTTTAATGGATTAGCCTTTGCTGAGGCATTTTGTTAGTCGCTATTTACAACTAACTTTTGTATTGAATAGTTACGTAAAATTAGCATATTTCCTCCAATTTATGGTTCTTTTTGTAGGAATTGTACATATTTTCATGTTTAGTTTGATTTTATATAGTAGATACTCTCATTTTGTGAATGAATGTTGAAACCACTTCAGTTTCAAGCTAAAAGAAGAGAAGGTTCAAGTAGCTGGTGTCTCGCTAAGCGAGGCACATGCGCTTAGCGAGTGACATCTGCTAAGCGAGGGATACAGCTCGCTTAGCATGCTAGGAAACCCTAGAAGAGGATCAGTCAGGATGTGCTCACCCAGCGTGCCACAAGCTCGACCAGCGAGTCATTTGTCTCTTCTCGCGCTCAGTGTGCCCAGCTCGCTAAGCCAAATTTCACTTACTCTCGCTCAGCGAGCCAATCTCGCTAAGCTAGCCTTAAGAAGCTGAAACGTCCAAGTAGCCTTTAAAACACTAAAGTTGGCGGAAACTAAAGGGGGATTCAAAAACAGAGTCAAGAGAGAAGCTAGAGCGACAGAAACAAAGCCACCAAGAGAGTTTAGGTTAGAGGAGTGAGATTAGGGTTCTAGAGGTTGAAGGAGACATCCTCAACCCTTCTTAGCCATTTTTCTTCACTCAAAATTTGTTCTTCTTTGTATTGAAAGCTCATTACTTGTAATGGAAGGCTAAACCTCTTGGTTGGGAAGTTCTGCTGAACCCTTGATGTAACATTCTTTTACTATCTATTTAATGTTGTTTTTATGTGTTCATTGCTTCTATCCATGCTTATTTTTACATGCTTGTGGCTTGATCACCCCTTTGTATGTATAGTTACGATTTTTAGCATTGGAAAGTGCTTTAAAGCCTTAGAACTTGATAGAGCAAGCTAGAAAACTATATGTCTAGGAATGGAGTGCAGCGATCTAGTCCATATTATGTTGTAGACTTAATGCAACTCATTTAGGCTGAGTTTGTTGAGGGATCAAGGACAAGGTTTAAAGAGAGTTAGGCCCATTCACTCGAGGGATCTTGGTTTGGGTAATTTCTCAGCATAAGAACACTAGGATAACATTAAATAGAGAAAAACACATAACAACATCAAGGAAAATTTAGTAGAACGATCCAACGCTTTTTACTTGACTGTTTTACTTCTCAAATCTTTAGATATTTAGTTTATAGTTAAATAAATTTTTAGAACAAAAACCCAACTTGATACTTACTTGTTTTCAGTTTATACAAATGTTTGCTCACTGAATATACATTTTCTAAGTGAAACAAATTCCCTGTGGACTCGACACTCGGTCTTACCATTTTAATATATTACTTATGCGACTCGGTACACTTGCCAAATAGCATCGTTGACAAGTTTTTGATGTAGCACATTTCAATCATTCCATTTCAAGAGGATAATTAGAGAAGAGCTTGCAACTCCATTTGACAAGTCCAATAACCACCCAGTTCCATTAACCATTAAATAGTATGGTGTTGACAAGAAGGAATTATTAAAGGTTAACTTCTCAAAAGGGTATTTGCTTATGAAAAGGAATTCATTTATTTACATCTTCAACATATGCCACGTGAGTTCTAGTTGCTTTATTTATAACAATATATAAAGACTAACAATTTTATTGTACATTTTTTTACCTTTTAACTGCTATTTATGCATTGTAATTACTTATAAATTAATTGCTATTTTTTACGATATGTTTCTATCTCCTTTTAATGCCATGGTGTCTATTGATATGTGATTACCAAAGCTCTACACTAAATTTTGAACTTTTAAGTTCACTGAGTGTGTTTTAGACTTGTACTTAATTTCACTATGTTAGATTTGACAGTAAATGGAGAATTTTCATCAACCTTTACGATTACAAGTTGAGGAGTTGAATACAATGGCAAAAGAGCATGAAAAAAATCCAATGATAATGCCAGGAAGGGGATTAAAAGGTTGTATTTCAAAAGACCTACTGTGTGAGCACAAGGAGGATAGTGGGGTGACCCATTTTGCACTTGGATTATGTGAAGCATGCTATAAGGTACTAATTGATGTATCAAAAAACAAATAAGGTACTTATTGTATTTTTTTAATGTAAAACACCCCGCTATTTTGTTAATTGACTTCAATTATTTTTATTAAGACAAACTTCAATTCTTTTTATAAAATTGTTATGTTGATGTGACTTCAATTTTGTTTTTTTTTTAATTTAATTAAAATGTACTGATAAAATCATTTTTTTTTATAATAACCTTTAGTAATAAATCATTGGGATCCAACCTTTTGTAACAGTATATCATTGGGATGTTCCACAGATGCTAGAAGGTATTCATGTGTTAAAATTTCGTACTTTCTGACTTTCTGGGAAACGGCTGTTGTGAACTGTTTTTTTGCTGAAATTAATTCTACAAATGGATTCCTTGACCCCAAAAACCTTGGGTTAGACATAAAATTCAACGGATTTGGAGTTGTCTAGTCGTAGATATCACAAAATCAAGTTTTGGCTTTTAAAAATTATGAAGTTTCTCTTTTGCACAAAAAGTTAATTTGGTATGAGAATTGGTTGGTTTTTAATTTAAAAATGGATTTGTAGGGTCTTAAAACCTAGGGTTAGACTTAAATCAATGGATTTGGATGAGTGTAGCCTTAGGAATTGAGAAAACAAGTTTGAAAGTGTTTTTAGTAAAGGCATAGCATATTTTGCGAAAGTATTGGTCTTGAATTCTCAAAATTGGACCTTGGAAATGAAATCCTCCTATGTGAAAACCTAGTGTTAGACTCCAGAATCAATGGATTGGGATGAGTATAACTGTAGATATTCATAATACAAGTTTTGTTGCTCGGTAAAAAAATGGGTCCTAAATTTTGAATGTTTGACCACAAAAATGGATTTAGCATGTTTAAAAAACTACAGTTGCATATCAAGTTTGACAAAAATTGGATTTGTGTAACCTTGGGAATGTTTGAAATAAGTTTAGAAGGATCTAAGCATCTGGAGGGACTGTTTTGGTAATTTGAGCATGTAGGAGTTGTTATTAGCATTTTTGGACATAAAAATGGTTTTATCATGTGGAAAAAAATATAAAGCTCTTTTGAAAAGAATTTGTACATCTTAAGATAATTAATTTTAAAGTTTGCATTGATTTTCTAAAAGTAATGGAATTGAGATATTATGGTAATGGTTTGATTATGATTTATGATATTATGAACTCAGTTATGTAAATGAATGGAGATGATGTGATGATGATGCTATGGACTATAATATGTTTGGTTTAGTCAACATGGCCTTAGAGCTTAGTACATATGTCACTCTTTTTGAAGTACAATATTGGTTGATTTACTTTGCCTTCAACCTCATAATTGTCAATAAAATTTAAAACCATTCCTTCATTGTAAGCTAAGTTACTTACTTGATTGTTATCAGTCTAACATATTTGATCACAACATTAATTGCTATGACTTATGAACCAAACGTTAATTTAAGAAATCCAAAACAATTTTCTTTTATGACTCCTTTGCATATAAGTGACTCCTATATCATCTTAAGAAATCCAAAACACTAAACAACTTAATTTAAAATTTAAATATAATAGTAATTTTTATAATTTAGAATTAAATATGATTGAAATTAAATTTTAAATTTGATGCTTTAAAATTTTATTAGGTCACTTGATGGAAAAGATTGAAGCTGAGAATTTGGTGCATAGAGCTTCCACTGTATTCCAGTTCAACTCAAAGTATGAGTTGCTTCTTTAGGTAAGTTTCTTCATTGATATTTTTTTTGACCTCATAATCATGTAGTTTACATCTTGTTTTAACATAAACCTATTTATTTCAAAAGCATCAAGTAAACTTGGAATAAATAAGAGAACACAAAACCAAATAGTCTGCTATTTTTATATCACGTGCATATTATAATACGAAAATGATACTTAAATAGACATTTTAACATATATGCTAAATATTTATATAATTTTTTAATAATAATTGTCATACCCTAATTTCGACCGGGGACCTTTGCTTGGTGGCATGCAACTTTTGTTTGGTCCTTGTGAGGTGTTTGGCACCCATCATTAGGCAATTTGTGAAGTTCCGGGACATGCCGGAAATCAAAAGAAGGTATTGATGCATAATCCGTAAGGTTCCGTGACACACCGGAAATCAAAAGGAAGCATCGTTGCACAATTAGTGAGGTTCCGTAACATTCCGTAAGTCAAAAAAAGGGATGATTATGTAATTCACAAGGTTTCGTAACATTACGGAAAGAAAACAAGTATCGTTGCGAAATCCGTAACTTTACGAAAAAAGAATCACCAAAAAAGGGCAGGGGGTGTATTTAGTAAAAATGGGGGTGCAAATAGCAACCAGACCCACTTGGGCCCTCCAGAAGATTCCTCCATAAGGCTGTTGCTTCTGGAGGAAGCAACCTTGCTCGCCTGGGCGAGCTGGGTGGCAAGCTTCTCCCCCAATTTTCTATAAATAGGGGGAGAAGTGAAGTAGAAAAGGGTTCAGCCCCTTAGGCACTTCTCTCTCTTTCGAATTTGCTTAGAAAAATTATTTCCGTGAAGAAAATCCAAGCCGAGGCGCTTCCGTAACGTTTCCGTGAGTGATTTCGCGAAGGTTTTCGACCGTTCTTCGACGTTCTTCATTCGTTCTTCAGTCTTCAACAGGTAAGTACCTCAAACCAAGCCTTTCAATTCATTCTATGTGCCCGTGGTGGTCCACATTTGGTTTCATGTATTTTTATTCTCGTTTTCATTTACTTTTTATACCCCCTTTTGACGTGCTTAAGCCATTTATTTAAGTCATTTCTCGCTTAACCTAAAAATAAAATAAATTTCCACCGATCGTTTGAATTGTACCATCCGTTAACTTTGATTGAAATGAATTCCGACCGATCGGTCGTGCCGCAACCACGTTGGAAATAAAAAAAAGAGGTAAATAATAATATAATAAAAAAAAATACCTTTTAGTAAAATAAAGCGAAAAATCAATCGGACGTTTTCTCTTTGGGGATTTCTCATTCTTAATTGAATTGACTAAATAACTAAAGTGAAACTAAGGCTAAAATCGACTCGCCTAGTCAAGCTCATCCACAAAAATAGGATTTTGAAAGTTTATCATTTCTGTTTCTTACTAAGTAAAATGGATCATTTTTAAGGTCCAACGCCTTAAAATGATCACCTTTCAAGTAAAAAAGAATCACTTGATTCACGCATAAGCAAGAACTACGTAGGTCTGATTTCCTCATCGCAATTGAGGATACGTAGAAGCAAAATCCCCGCTTTTGTCGACCACCCCGAGAGATCGTTAATGGTCCAAGTGCCTTAACGTTTCTCTCCTTTCAAAAACAAGAGATCGTTAGTGGTACAACGCCTTAACGTTTCTCTCCTTTCAAAATCAAAAGATCGTTTAATGGTCCAACACCTTAAATGACCTTTTTGTTCAATCAAAATATATCTTGCAAAAAGATAAAAAACAACTTAACCAAACACTTTGTTCCGAAAGAACTACGTAGGTCTGATTTCCTCGTCACAATTGAGGAATACGTAGGAGCAAAGGGAAACACCCTTGTCGACCACAAAAATAAAAAATATATAAAGGATATAAGGACATAAAAGGGAACGTAAAAATCAAAGTCATGTTTGCACATTCGATTAAAGGCTGTCGTCCCTTGTGACGGACGTGTGGGGTGCTAATACCTTCCCCGTGCGTAAATACAACTCCCGAGCCTTTCACTTAAAAGTTCGTAGATCGCGTCTTTTCCGGTTTTTCCGACGTTTTCCTCAAATAAACGTTGGTGGCGATTCTGCACGTATTCCTTTCGTGGAACACGCATCCCGCGAGTCACGCGTCGCCCTCCCGCCGAAGGGTAGGTTGCGACAATAATATTTTGATTATTTTAATTTTTTATAAAAAAAGAAGAGACATTCTAAGACGGTTCCATAAAAAGCTATCTTAGAAGAGTACCATTCTAAGACGATTTTTTTATGGAATCGTCGTCGAAAGTCTTGACTTTCGACAATGTTGGTTTCAAAGACGGTTTTGAACCGTCGTTGAATGTGCTTTACAACTGTCATTGTTTGTTGTTTTTGCAGTGGTGTGAGCTTCATGCAAGTTATCTTGGATTGCAATATCCTCTCCTATTTCCTTATGATGAAGATGAATACCGCAATGATATTAAACATAGATATATGAATGATTCATACCAAAGAAAGAGAAACAAAGTAACTATCAGAGAGTTCTTGTGTTTTTTGTTGCAGTCTAAAAAGGGTGAAGGTCAAACTTTATTAAGGTCCAGAAGATTGTTTAAGCAATTTATCATTAATGGTTGCACAATGATGGAAGAAAAATGATTAATGATTAATGATAAATTAAGTACTTTTAAAAAACTCACAGCAAGCAGATGAAAGTTAGCATGCCAATTATGAAAAACGTATTATTCTACCGTCATCTTTTGTTGGTAGCCACAAGTATATGGATCGATTGTACTTTGATGGAATGACTATATGTAGCAGTGTTGGATTTTCATCTTTGTTCTTGACTTTCACTTGTAATCCTTATTGGCCTAAGATTCAAATGTCTATTTCAACTCTTAATTTAACTGCACACGATCGGTTAGATATTGTGACAAGAATTTTTAAACTCAAGCTAGACCAAATAATGTTTGACTTGAAAGATAAGAAAAAAAATTAAGGAATGTACTTACATGTAAGTTATGCACTCCTAATGCACTTAGTAGTTAAGTGATTATTGTATTTATGCTTGTGCTTAAACTAACCATATTACAATTGTAGAAATTTACACAATTGAATTCCAAAAAAGAAGATTGCCACATGCGCATATCTTGCTTGTTTTTTCATCATGCTAGCAGGTATCCATCTCCTGCAGATATTGATAGCATTATATCAACTAAGATACTAGATGTTATCAAATAACATCAACCCTATTAGTGTATCAAGAATCATATGATGCATGGTCTATGTGGTCATGCGAACAGAAAGTCACCATGCATGAAAATGGGAAGTGTTCTAAATTTTTTCCAAAAAAATGCTAAGCTGAAATTGTTGTTGACCAAGATGGATATCTTGTTTATAGAAGGTGTAATGATGGAAAATGTATTGAGAAAAATCATGTAGCTCTAGACAATAGATATGTAGTGTCATACGAT
Organism: Glycine soja; assembly: GCF_004193775.1. Classification (NCBI taxonomy): domain Eukaryota; kingdom Viridiplantae; phylum Streptophyta; class Magnoliopsida; order Fabales; family Fabaceae; genus Glycine; species Glycine soja. The sequence goes on from NC_041004.1 coordinate 27,163,128, forward strand.
CCAAACTTACTGTTGAAATATCAGGCTCACCTCAACATAGAATGGTGCAATCAATCAACATCCATCAAATATTTATTCAAATACATTAATAAAGGATATGATCACATAATTGCGGCTCTTGTACCTATGCAAAATGATGATGGAACAACAGGACAATGTCTTGATGAGCTTAAGCACTATGTTGATGGTAGGTATATTTCTCCTTGTGAAGCTTGTTGGAGAATATTTTCATTCTGGATTCACAAGAGATCACCTGTCATTGAAAGATTGTACTTTCATTTACCTGGCAAAAATTCAATAATATTTGAAGATGATGATGAAATTGATGCTTTGCTCTCTAAGCCAACTATTAAGGAGTCCATTTTTACATCTTGGCTACAAACTAATAGCATTTTCAATGAATCAAAACATCTAACATATATGCAATTCATAACAAAGTCTACATATCTAGCCAAGGATAGATGTTGGAAGCCACGTAAAGGAGGTTATACAATTGGAAGGCTTAATTGGGTGCCTCCAAGTACTGGAGAATTGTATTATATTATGATGATGTTGGTTGTGGTTGAAGGACCAACCAGTTATGAAGAAATTTGTACAGTGAATGGTCAATTATATCCTTTGTTTAGAGAAGCTTGCTTTGTTATGGGTTTCTTACTTGATGATAAAGAATACATTGAGGCTTTAACAGAAGCATACCATTAAGGTTCTGGTCAATTCTTAAGAAAATTGTTTCTAACAATGCTCATATCTAATAGCATTGAGAGACCAGATCATGTGTGGTCTAAAACATGGGAATATCTAATTGATGGTATTCTATTGGATTGAGTGGCCTCAAAATAATTAAGAAGGGGGGGGGGGTTGAATTAATTATTCCTAAACCTTTACCAATTAAAAAATTACTCTTTTAAGGCTTTTACTAAATTGTTAAGAGAATGAGGAGTAGAAGAGAAACTTAACAGAAAGTAAAAACGCAAATTAAATGCACAGCGGAAAGTAAAAGAGTAGGGAAGAAGGAAACAAACACACAAGAGTTTTTATATTGGTTCGGCAACAACCCGTGCCTACATCCAGTCCCCAAGCGACCTGCGGTCCTTGAGATTTCTTTCAACCTTGTAAAAATCCTTTTACAAGCAAAGATCCACAAGGGATGTACCCTCCCTTGTTCTCTTTGAAACCCTAGTGGATGTACCCTCCACTAGAACTGATCCACAAGAGATGTACCCTCTCTTGTTCTCAGTCAAACCCAAGTAGATGTACCCTCTACTTGTACCACAAAGGATGTACCCTCCAATGTGTTGAGACAAAGATCTCAGGCTGTTAAACCTTTGATACTTTGTGAATGGGGATACAAAAGAATTCTCAGGCAATTAGTCCTTTGAACACTTTTGTATTAGGGAATGGGAAGAATCAAAGGATTCTCAGACTGTGTCGTTTTGAATTCTTTGACAAGGGAGAAGGGAGACACAAAAGAATTCAGGCGGTTAGTCCTTTGTTCTTTTGGAAAAGAAAGAAGAGAGACACAAAAAGAATTCAGACGGTTAGTCCTTGGCAAATTCTTTTTGGCAAAGGGAGAAGAGAATGAAAAGATGAATAGACCAAGTTTTCAAGGTTTGGAAAACCAGAAAACTTCAGAAAGCTTTTGGTACAAAGAAGAAGAAGAAGAAGAAGTTCAAAGAGATTCAAGGCTTGTAAAGGATTGATTGGAAAAGAAAAAGTATGAAAGAATGAATTAATTTAAAATGCAAAATAAAGCCTTGCTTTTATAGACTCTTCATGTCTGGTCAAGAAGACCATTTAGAAGAGTTATAACTTTTAGAAAAACTTAAAACTAATTTGAAAAAGTCAAAAACCTTTTGAAGAGTTACATCTTTTGATTTATTCAGAAACAGTCACTAGTAATCGATTACCAAATTAGTGTAATCGATTACACAAAGCTTTTATGTGAAAAGATGTGACTCTTCACATTTGAATTTGAATTTCAACGTTCAAAGGTACTCGTAATCGATTACCAAAACATTGTAATTGATTACAGCCTTTTGAAAATAATTGGACGTTGTAAATTCAATTTGAAAACTTTTTCAAAACAATTTTACTACTGGTAATCGATTACAACAATCTGGTAATCGATTACCAGAGAGTAAAAACTCTTTGGTAAAAGGTTTTGTCAAAAACTCATGTGCTATTCAAAGTTTTGAAAAACTTTTTAATACTTATCTTGATTGAGTCTTCTCTTCATCCTTGAATCTTGAGTCTTGAATCTTGATCTTGATTCTTGAGATCTTGAACCTTGAATCTTGATTCTTGTCTCTAGACTTTCTTCTTGAGTCTTGAATTCTTCTTGATTCTTATCTTGAACTCTTGAATTGTTCTTGATTGATCTTTGATTCTCTTGAGTTGTTCTTTGATTGATCTTTGAGCTTTTTGTCATCATCTTTTGTTATCATCATTGTTATCATCAAAACACCTTTGAATCACCTTTGATTTACCATGAAGCTTTGCTTCTACATATTCTACATGATCAGAGAAGGATTACAAACATACCAGGTAAAGTATACAAAATTTATACTTCTTATTTGAATTATAGCTTCTATTTAGAACTCAAAAATTAAATTTATTATTTTTGTTCATAGATTTAGAGCTGGCAATTGAAGAATTTAGATTGCAGAGATAATACAATCCAACAAAAAAAATCATTAAGGGATTATCCTTGCATGCCTTTTCCAAGACATGTATAATTCTCAAATGATCAAAGTTGAAAAAATGCACACACAAGGCCTCTATTTATAGCCTTAGTGTCACACAAAATTGGAGGGAAATTTGAATTTCACTTGAATTTGAAATTGAATTTGGGGAATCAAATTTTGGAGCCAAAATTTCACTAATTATGATTAGTGAAATTTAACTATGGTTCAGTCCACTAATCAAAGATCAAGTCTAAGATTCTCCACTAAGTATGCTTAGGTGTTATGAGGCATGTGTCGCAACCTACCCTTCGGCGGGAGGGCGACGCGAGGGCTCACGAGTGCATCTTCCATGGGAGGAAGATGTGCGGAGTCGCCACCAACGTTTATTCGAGGAAAATGTCAGAAAAACCGAAAAAGGTATGGTCTACGAACTTTAAGTGTGAAAGGTTCGGGAGTTGTATTTACGCATGGGGAAGGTATTAGCACCCCACGCGTCCGTCACAAAGGACGACAGCCTTTAATCGAGTGTGCAAAGATGTCTTCAAATTGTTTTATTTTCCCTTTTTTACATTTTTTTCTCTTTTTATGCCTTTTTGTATTTTATATCTTTTTGTGGTCGACAAGGGTGTTTCCCTTGCTCCTACGTATTACTCAATCGTGATAAGGAAATCAGACCTACGTAATTCTTTCAAAAGGGGCGAATCAAGTGATTCTTTTTACTTGGAAGGGGGTCATTTAAGGTGTTGGATCTTAAAATGATCCATTTTACTTGGTGAGAAAGCTAAGGCGTTGGACCTCTAACCATCTCACGAGGTCGACAAAAGCGGGGCTTTTGCTCCTACGTATCCTCCATCAAAGAGGAAATCAGACCTACGTAGTTCTTGCAAATTGTAAAGTTACATGTTGATTTTATGCTTTTGAACGGTCCATGTTAACCCATAAAAGCAAAGAAGATCGTTTAAGGTGTTGGACCTTAAAACGGCTTTTAGTGATTTTTTTGCGGACAAAGCTTGATTTGTGAGTTGATTTTAGCCTTAGTTTCACTTTGGTTATTAGTCAATTGATCCAAGGAAACTTTCAAAGAACGACGTCCGATTGATTTTTTTTTATTATTTTATTCAAAGATATTTTGATTATTTTATTATTATTTTTCAAGATATTTTGGTTATTTTATTATTATTTTTCTTTTTTTGGTTTAACCGAGATTACAGCGTGAATGATCGATTAGATTTTGTTTTAACAGTGATTAAACGAGATTACAACGCAAATGATCGGTTGAAAATCATTTTATCATTTATTAGGTGAGAAAACGAATTAAATAAACGGTTAAAGCACGTTAAAAACGGAAGAAAAGAAACCGAAAGTGAACGAAATAAAGATGAAAGCTAAAAAAACAAGAAATGAATTGAAAGTCTCAGATTTGGAAACTTACCCATTGAAGAACGAAGAACGGATGAAGAACGGTGAAGAACGGAGGAAAACCTTCACGGATTTGCTTACGGAAACATCTCGGAAGCGTTACGGAAGCACCTCGTCTTGAATTTTCTTCGCGGAAACAATTTTTTTCACCCAAAACTGCTGAAATGCATAGCCAAGGGAACCAGGGATCCTTAGAACAGCCCCCTTTTGCCTTTTTATAGGAAAAATGGGGAGCAGGTTGCCGCCCAGCTCGCCCAGGCGAGCTGGGTTGCTTCCTCCAAAAGCAATTCAGCTTCGAAAAATAGTCTGGAAGGCCCAATTCAAAATTTCAAAATCGCTATTTGCACCGCCCCCATTTTGATAAGTTCACCCCCCCTTCTTTCGTAATTTACGGAAAAGTTACGGAAGCCTATAGGAGTTGATTTTCTTCTTTTTTTTCTCTTCCTTCTCACCAATATTAAGTGAAATATGCTTATTTAGGGTTATGGGAATTTTACGGAAGCATTATGGGTGTCCCGGAAGCCCATTTTTTAACAAAACGGGGGAGGTGGTTGCCACCTAGCTCGCCCAGGCGAGCTCAGCTCGCCCAGGCGAGCTAGGTTGCTTCCACCTTAAGCAAGAAGTTGCCCAAAAACCTCTAAAAAGCCCAGATTTGAAAATTACTATTTGCACCCCCCATTTTACTAAATACACTCCCTTTGCCCCTTTTTTGCTGTTTTTTTTTTGTAACATTACGGAACCTTACGAATTACATAACGATACTTGTTTTCTTTCCGTAATGTCACAAAACTTTACGGATTACGCAACCATCCCCTCTTCGACTTCTGGAATGTTACGAAACTTTACGGATTGCGCAATAATGTTTCCTTTCAACTCCCGACATGTCGCGGAATTTCACGGATTGCTTAATGATGGGTGTCAAGTTCCTCGAAGCAGTCAAGCAAAGGTTGCATGCCATCAAACAATGGTCCCCGGACGAAATTAGGGTATGACAGTTGCCCCTCTTTACTTACCTTTTATCGGAGATAGGAGGAAAGTAAAGATAAAACACTGATTTCGTCCGTCTTAACCCTTTTCTGTAATTAATCTATGATGACTCTCAAGGCCATCCTTTGCCCATCATGGGGATTTAATTGATCTCAATCACAATAGTTCCAACCCAAAACGATTTGAAATAATTGACTCCCGTCTCTCCTTCTTCTTTCTCTGCACAACACAAAACAAAACAAACAAACAAAAAATAACATAATATATACGTATACATATGTTTGTTGAAGGAACCGATTGGGAAAATGACAAAAACCGTATTTTCCCCTCACCGGAGGCTCCGTACTTGATAACGGAGGATGCATGAACAGCGCTAGGCAATCAATTCATGGGGCTCCGAATAAGATTTGATGGTGGAGGATGCACGAACAGCGCTAGGAAATCAATTCGTGGGGCTCTGGACTCGATGGTGGAGGATGCATGAACGACAATCAATTCATGGGGCTCCGAATAAGATTTGATGGTGGAGGATGCACGAACAGCGCTAGGCAATCTATTCGTGGGGTTCCAGACTCGATGGTGGAGGATGCATGAATGGAAATCAATTCATGGGGCTCCGAATAAGATTTGATGGTGGAGGATGCACGAACAACGCTAGGCAATCAATTCGTGGGGCTCCGGACTCGATGGTGGAGGATGCATGAATGAAAATCAATTCATGGGGCTCCAAATAAGATTTGATGGTGGAGGATGCACGAACAACGTTAGGCAATCAATTCGTGGGGCTCCGGACTCGATGGTGGAGGATGCATGAAGGGCAATCAATTCATGGGGCTCCAAATAAGATTTGATTTTAGGACCGAATGGTCCACCGGGTTCTTTCACCTGAAAGGCGAATATGCTTTAGCAAGGAAAAATAAATCATTCACGAGAGCACCATATTTTTAGAGAAACAATATGCTTATGAAAAAATAGTTTTCCTTGTAACCGAAAATGAAGGGTAAGATGTTAACGTTTAGCTTTTAAATGAACATTTAAGGGAAACGTCGGGTCAAACTGAAACTGGGAATAAAATCACTCATGGTGTAATAGAAACTCACACAGGTAAGTGTTTTACCCTAATTCCAAACCATAGCTGCACCATGACTTTATTTTGCACATGACGCGCGATCACGGATCAATAGGATTTTCTCGAGGGTAGTGTTTTTGGAGAGGAAGCTAGGTGTTTCGGTCTTTTCCTCTTTGTTTATGTGGGGCGGGACATCGCCAGTCGGGAGCGACCTTGAATGGCAATCCAAAAGGAAGAACCACTTCAAAATGGGTTTTCCCTTTGCCAGCGGTCATTTACCTTGCCGAAAATTTATTTGGTCCAAAGATCTTCTGTTCTCTTTCCTGGTTTCCTTTATTGATCGGGAATTATTTTGTTTTCCTCTGATCTTTTCCTTTTTACTTTCTTCCGATCTTTGATCGGGAATCCTTCTTTTCCTTTTCTTTTCTTTCTTTTCATTTCTTCCTTTTCTTTTTTTTCGATCTTTGATTGGGAATTCGGGTTTTAGCATTCGTTATTCACTCTCCCTTGAGGAGATTCTGTTGTCCTCTTCTTCGGGGGGAAGGATGAGGATTCTCTTCGTGGGCCAAGGTTCAAGATAGCTTAAGGTTGTGTCTCAACATGGTCTTTTCACCGCACGTGCCCGATTTTGATATTTGGGGCAAAACAAATTCATGTGTCAGAGTGTCGGTTTCGGGTTAAATTCCCATATTATTTCCACGAGGCGCGCGTAACAATGATGATTTGGAAACAACGCGCAAAATTAGTCATGCATACAACTAGGTGGGTACTTAAGCATCCAGTTTATGGTATTATGATACTAAGGCTTGGGATTTACGCAAGTAGACCCAACATTTCCAAATTATGTTCTTTCATTGGTTCAACGAATCCACCCATTCTTATCTCGGTTATTTTGGAAAATAAACTCTTAGCGTCAGTTTCTTGTTTCCAAAAGATATGTTTGCTCTCTACGAATGATTTATTCTTCCTATGACCATAACACGCCGACCTTCGAGGTCTTTCTTTCTCTTTTCTTTTGTTTCATTTTTTCTATGCATGTTTGCAAAAAAAAAAAACTATACATCCATTGCTATCTATGAGAAAAGCTTTTTTCTCTGTACACCTACGTTCCTATACACGGAAAAACTTCTTCTATATACACACGCATTGAAAAACTCTTTCTCTTTATATCAACATGGTCTATATAAAACCTCTATTCCTTTTCAAAGATTTCTTTTCCCCTTTTCAATATACACTCATTGTTTCATATAAAAATTTCTTTTCACACATTGTTTATATACAAAAAAATTTCTTTTCTTTTCTTTATATACAGATATGACATTTTGTCCGCAACATCTCTTTCTTTCTCTATTCTTGGCGTTATCACGACGTTTGTTCGTTTTATTTTAGGATGACGTTCCTAAATGAAAACTCTACACGGTTCCAGAATTTCAACAAATAGTATCGACAATAACGAAATAAGCACTAACGCAAAAATCCAAACAAAATGTATGCACAAAACAAATGACAATCGAAACAACAAAAACAAACGTTAGTCCCTCAAGTCATAGAAATAAGATAACATACAAATGATAAATGATGAAACATAAAAATGAAAAGAATACGAATCTGGGGATCCCACGGTCATGTGGTTCCGCATGCCACCGGACTCTTGGGTCACGGTAACAAAAGGTGGGGTGGTCGACAAAAGCAAGGCTTTTGCTCCTACGTATCCTCAATTTGTGATGAGGAACTCAGACCTACGTAGTTCTTGATAACTGTGAGACTAAAAATAGTCTCGGTGTTTTCTTCACCAAAATGCGAACATGCTTTAGTAAAGAGACAAAACTTCCAACTGATCAGAGCAACATATGCTTTTTGGATGAAAAACAATGTGTCTATTGGGGAAGGAGAGTATGCTGATGAAATTTTCTCATAACCATAAATGAGATTTTGGATGTTAGCTTTTTGTTTCTAAACGACCATTTAGAGGAAACACTGGGTCCAACAAAAATAGAAGAAAATCACTCAAAGTGTATCAATCTCACACAGATAAGTGTTTTATCCTAATTCCGAATCATAGATATGTCATGACTTGATTTTGCAAATCATTTCCTATCAAATCAAAGATTACATGCGTGATCATGGATCAATAGGACTTTTTCTTGGGAATGGTTTGTTTGTTTTTTTTAGTGGGAAATTTGGCTTTGAGTGTTCTTGGCCTTTTCCTTTTCTATTTTTGTTTAGTGTGAGGTGAACAAGTCACCGACGCACAAGATTTTGGTTGGCAATTAAAGGGAGAGGACCACTTTAGGTCGTGGTTTCCTTTCTTTTTTCTTGTTTACTTGGTGACAATTCTATATTGTTTAGATATTGTCTGGTCAAAAGACCTTTCTGCATATTTCTTCTGTTTTCTTTCGATCTTTGATCGAGAACTTTCTTTCTTTTTTGCTTTCTCCCACTCTTTGATTGGGATTTTTTTTTCTCTCCCACTCTTTTATTGGGAATTTTCTTTCTTTTTTTGCTTTCTCACAAGGGCAAGGATTGACATGCTCACCCTGGGTCAAGGTTTATGATAAGTCGGGATTTTGGCTCACGGCTTGTAGAATGGCTGGTCATGATATATGTCAGGGTTTGGCCAGTGGTTCGGGGATAAAGGGGATGTCCCACATTATTTCCATGATACACATGCAACAATGATGATTAGCAAAATTTTATGCAAAAACTGGACATGCATGAACCCATGTGGACACTCAAGCATCAAGTTTTTATGGTTATGTGACACTAGGGCTCAAGATTCATTTTCCCTATTTAAGTCAACCCAATGTTTCAAAAATATGTTCTTTTATCAATTCATGCATTCATCCGAGTCTATTTTGGGCGTTTGGGAAAATTTTCATAGCATTCACCCTTCAGGTGTATACACATTTTTTTCAAAAACTGGTTATGATCCGTGAATCTTTTTTCAAAGAAAAGCTGGAAGTTATTTCTCTTCAAAAGCATGTTGGCTTTTCAGCTAGACAATATTTTACTTTTCTGTTTTCTGTTTTTTTTTCATGAGGTATTTTGCTACCTAAACATATATATATATATATATATATATATATATATATATATATATATATATATATATATATATATATATATATTGTGAGGTATCTTTTGCTACCTAAATTACATACATGCATATCTAAGGTATTTTCACTACCTAAACACACATACATATATTTTGTGAGGTATGACTACCTTCCGAGCTTGTGGTTGTTTTATTTAAATTCCTAGGATCATGAGCAACTAGGTGTGTCCTACTATGACTTGAGAAATAAAGGGTGATCAAATAACAAGCAGAAATTTAAAGGGTACTAGGTTGCCTCCTAGTAGCGCTTCTTTAACGTCTTGAGCTGGACGCGTGATGACTTGTCGGTCACGGACCTAGTACTTTTGCTTATCTTTAGCTTTGGACTTGGTCGCCTGCTGGTCGACCATAGGTCATAGGCAACGCTCCAACTTTTGTGGATGAGCTAAGGGGCTTTGGAGGTGGTGACTGTGCGTCTGTTGCCTGCTGCCGGCCATCCCCAGGCTGCTGTGGTGTTTCGCCCTGCGCCTGCCTGGGGGCGCAGTACTTCTTGATGAAAGCTTAATTAGTAGGGGGCCTGATGACCTTGTTGGGGGCGACAAGCACTCCATAGAACTAACAGAGGCCCGTAATTAGAGCTGGCATCTCCAAGACCCTGTTGGACTTCTTCAGGTCCACTGAATGTCTTGCGGCCGCGGTCCCTGCAAACAGTAGATGACATCAAAAATCAGTTGAGCGATGTGCATACTTACCTATGTCATGATGGCGTGACCTTGCTGGGGGGAACGGGCACCCTGTAGGACTAACAGAGGCCCATAACCCGAGCTGGAAACCCCAGGGCCCTATTGGACTTCTCTGGGTCCACTGGGTGTCTTGTGGGCGCGACCCCTGCAAATAGTGGATGGCGTCAGAAATCAGTTGAGCAATCTGCATACTTACCTATGTCACAATGGCACAGACCAACTGATACTTCCGTAGGGGGAGATCGGCATTGTGGTCGTTGGGCAGAATGTTGCTAAGTGGCAACGTCATCTATATATGTGTAAGAGTGGTCATGTTGGTGCCCATGATCCGCACTCGTCTCTTTGTAACAGCACGGGTGAAATCTTGCCCCAGTATGCATAGTGGTTGTACGATAGCCTCCTCCTCTAGTTGTGCTCGCACAGTTGGCCCTCCTCCAGGATCAGGGGGTGGCCCAGGAACTGAACTGATAAAAGGAAACTACTGGCCCCCGTAACCCGGAGCGCAAGTCTCGATTAAGCATTAAGGGCCGAGGACCTTAAATTCTCTTAAGGTGCAGATGTGGAGCCCACTGAAAGTGAGGACACGCAGCCCTCTAAAGTTGGGGACGTGTCACCCTTTGAAGGCGAGGGCGTCCAGTCCTCTGGAGGGGAGGACGTGTAGTCCTCCAAAGGTGAGGGTACTAGTACCCAAGGGTCCACCCAGTGAGAAAGCAAGAGATTAACTCATTGAGAGGGACCATGATTCCAAATTCAAAAGATTGGACATTAGATGGAGGAAATCTATGCAACTAACATGATTTTTAGAGATGCAGATGCACGCAACCTTTGTCGTGAAATTTGGTAAATGCGGACTTCATATGAAACAATGCAATGTAATGGAAAGTTGTACAATGTTCAGGACATTCTTTCCCTATTTTATGATTTTGATTTTGATTTAAGTTTTTTGGAAAACACAGATTGACTGTCCTATGAAAGAGGTGATAGTTCATGCAACCTTATCTATCTTTTGCAAATCTCTCCGGGAACTCCCTCAGAGTGTATGTTCTGTTTGATTTAGTCACTTGACCATTTTGGAGTGACGGCCATGGAGTCGTTTGATGTTTAATCAATCCATTGAAATTCCAGGATTTGTCCCCCCCCCCCCCTTTTTTTCTGTTTAAAAACATTGACGGGTGAGAACTTTTGATCTGCCCCTATGTTCACTTGAGGCTCATGCATGATGCCCCTCATTGCCCCAGTGTAAGGCTTTGAGGTACCAATCGTCATCTTTCGTCATGACCTTGTAGCAGGGAACCTATTGGGTGAGAACTTCTAATCTGCCCCTAGGTTCGTTTGAGGTTTATGCATGGTGCCTTTCATTGCCCCAGTGTAGGGCTTTGAGGAACCAATCGTTGTCCTTCATCATGGCCTTGTAGCAAGGAACCTATTGGGTGAGAACTTCTAATCTGTCCCTAGGTTCGTTTGAGGTTTATGCATGGTGTCTTTCATTTCCCCAGTGTAGGGCTTTGAGGTATCCATTTTTGTTTTCACAAACTTGTAGCAAGGAATAATGAAAGAGGCGGTTTGATTCTCGCAAAAAGAATTTTTTAAGGACAAGAAATAGTTTGAAGGATTTTTTTTTTAGTTGATGGATTAAGTCAAATGACTCCTATTCTTGATAATTCACTTATCTAGGAATGATAAAATGAGGTCACATGAATGTCTATATTTTTACTTGAAAACACAGTCAATCAAATGCTTTTTTTTCTTTTATTTTGAAACTTATTTGTTTTGAACTTTACTCGTTGTTTTACGGCACCCCCACCAATATGCAAGACGAGTAATCTCTGATTGAACGGTCTTGGAAGTCAACACTCAAGAGCGCAGGTCGCTTGAGCAAACAGACCAATGGCTTGCACTCACATTCCGGTGGAAGTTGAAAGATGTGTTAGAGAGGATTCATCCTTTTTATTTAGCATTGTAACTGTGGTTTATAATAATGGCATAAACTTGAAAATCCTGATGAGTCATTAGAGACATCTAACAACAGCTTTCAAAATCGCCCCATGTGTGGTGTCGCTTGTCAACGTTAGGATTCACAAGCGATTCTCCTCAAATTTCAGCCAGCCCGCATCAATTAGACTTTGTACCTTGCGTTTCGAGGTCATACAGTGCTCAATGGAATGCCCCGGGGCTTCTCCATGACAAGCATACGTTGCGTTCGAGTCGTATCCTCAGAAAATGGAGGTTGAGGAAACCTAGCAGGGGTTATGGCTACCATTGCATTATCAAGTAGATAAGGGAGTAAGTTAGCATAAGACACCAGAATTGGGGTGAATTCTACAGGCTCTTTGCTGCAAAATTCCTTCCTTGGTTGGTGTTTTGGTTCGTGCTAAAGGTGGTGTTCGTGATTGGAAGTGCGGTAGACAGGCTTTGTTATTGGCTGAGTAATGACATTGTTGGGTTGGTGGGAAACTTGGTTGTATAGGAATGGCAGTCACAACATGGGTTTCTCCCTCATTCTCACCCTGTTCGTTTGCCCTAGTTTTTTTGCATTTATCAAACCATGATGATCAGATTTGCCTCTTTTTAGACCCACTTCGATCATTTCGCCAGCGATGACCAAATCTGCAAAGCTTGAAGGTGTGTAACCCATCATTTTCCATAATAGAACACTAGTAATATATCTACTATCATTGTTATTATTTCTTTCTTCGTCATTGAGGGAAACACTTGGGCTGCTAGATTCCTCCACCTTTGGGCGTATTCTTTGAAAGATCCCTGCCCCCTTTTGCACATGTTCTGTAGTTGCATCCTATCCAAAGCCATTATACTGACACTGCCTAACGAAGGCAACCATTAGGTCCTTCCAAGAATGGACTCGGGAAGGTTCCAAGTTAGTGTACCAGGTAACAGCTACCTCAATAAGACTTTCGTAGAAGGAATGTATTAGCAATTCCTCATCTTTTGCGTATGCCCCCATCTTCCGACAATACATCTTTAGATGGTTCTTGGGGCAAGTAGTCCCCTTGTACTTGTCAAAGTCCAGCACCTTGAACTTGGGAGGGGTGATGTTCGGGTACTAGGAACAACTCTTCTATGTCAGTAAAGGCATAATCTCAGCCTCCTTCAATGGCCCTGAGCCTTTCCTCTAGATGATCCAACTTTCCCATTTCTGCCATAGCATGAGGGTTTTTACTTGTTGTGGAATGCAAGAGGTGTAGTTGTGGGTGATACTGAGGGCCCTCCAAAGAGTTTTGCAGGGGTATACCACCAACTGCTTGTCCTTTAGTGGCATATCCGAGGCAAGGCTCGAAGTCGACTAGATTGTGGTGGGGAATTTCATGTGTCTCCCCCACGGTTTAAGAGACATGTGCATGATCAATTTGGGGTTGTTGGCTCTCAATGAGTATAGGAGTGGAGTTATTGACATTCTCAGTGGGAGTGTACGCCACATTGGGTGGCGTATAGTTGGGAGGCAAGCCATATGGCGGGAAGGTGTGCTCGTTTTGAATTTGCACATCATGGGGTCGTCCGTACTTCCCAAATCTTTGCCCACCATATCTGAGGTTGGATGATTCATTTGGTTGAGATCAAATGGGGGCATCGGATTCACCTTAGCAACAGCCCTGGTAGCGGCAACTGCAACCGCATTGGCTTCCATTATCTTCTTCATGCTCATCATGGCCTCCATCATTGTGGCCATTTGCTCTTTCATGGCCTCCATGTCGGCCTTCATCTGCTCTTGCACCTCCTCTACTTCACCCATTACTCTAGCTCTAGCACGGGTTCGGTAAGGGCGTCGTAAAGCGTGTTCTTTTCTTTTTGATAACAATGATTAAGTTCTTTTTTTTTCAAGGAAAGAATACAACGAGCAATGCAACCAATGAAAAGCACGGATGTATGCGAATGATGCACAGTATTGCGAATTTTTATGCAGGACATGGGGTTGAATCAATTTAGATTTTCAACATGGTCCATGACATCTTTGTCAAGGTGAAACTGGAAGTAACAAGGACATCAACAATCTTACATGTGTTTGGCAATAGACAAAGCAGTGATGTAACTCGATCCATCTTTTGCCCCAATTTTTGCAAGATGGTTACTTCCATATTTCAACTTGACTTGATGAACCTTTTCCTAAAAGCATGAGCTTGATTCAACCCTATAATCCAAGGAATGGCAATTCTGATCGCCAACATTTCATAGGGATGAATGACTCGGGAATACGTATGCCATGCATGGAAAATGTAATTATGAATTTGAGATGCCCGAAGAAACATCTTTTCGTAGTTAACCACACATTAGGTACCATGCTCAATCATTTTGTTTTGTTGTTTTTTTTTATAAAAAAAATGGGTTTATGATCCCAACATGGTTGGCTTCATGGTACCTAACACATGCAACTAAGAATGTAGTATGAATTTTCACGCCTCCCCTTTTTGTTTTCATTTTGCAGAGGAAAATGCAAGGATCATGCATGAGCAAACATGAAAACAAAAGGTATGCAGTTTGTAGAACAAAAAGTATGTTGAATGCATATGCATGATGATGCAATGACTCATGCAAAATATGATGCTGAAATATGATAACGGGAAAATGCAGGAATGATACGTTCATTATGATGCCATGAAGAGATGCTTATGCGATGCATGATATGAATGCATTTACGGACATGAGAGCCCGGAAAATTATCTCTTCTTACTTGCGCATTCGGGGGCGCAGTGCCCCATGTGTGCAGTTAAGAAGGTGATATGGATCTTCCGACTTCCCACGACAAAAGACGAGACCAACATACAACACATGTGTGACGGCATGATGTAGATGCACAAAAGCGCAACAGGGGGATGTACACAGCATGGCAATATCCTCAAATAATCATATAGCAAAGGTGTACATGACATTTAGGTTATATGCATGACAGTGTTTAAAAGGCACGCAGCGTGTTCGCTTCGTGCCCCTATTTTAGGAACCTATAGGATAATATCTAGGGGTTTCTAATAACTACTCCCAACGATCCATATCTCACATGGCTGTTTTCTAGAGGTATCATCACTCAAGATAATAATATTGTGGCAGTATGGAATACCAGCGACAACACATTATAAAGAGAGAAAGCTCTAGACGAGGTTTCACTATTATCAAGCAAGTCGGAGACCTAGCATGACCATAGATCCACCTCCACTCCTTAGATTTCCATGAACCCGGGTATAGGGCCCCTTTTTTACTCAAATCCGTGGGTGTTAGAATGCGATGTAAAAATGTGGAAAAGACAGCATTTATTATTTTTACACAGTTCAAGAAAAAACGCACACACAAAGTTTCATAATTCCAAACTTTCCTAAAATAAGCCTAACTCACAAAAACAGTCTCCAATGGAGTCACCAACTATCGCAACCTACCCTTCGGCAGGAGGGCAACGTGAGGGCTCATGGGTGCGTCTTCCATGGGAGGAAGATGTGTGGAGTCGCCACCAACGTTTATTCGAGGAAAACGTCGGAAAAATCGGAAAAGGTATGGTCTACGAACTTTAAGTGTGAAAGGTTCGGGAGTTGTATTTACGCATGGCGAAGGTATTAGCACCCCACGCGTGCGTCACAAAGGACGACAACTTTTAATCGAGTGTGCAAAGATGTCTTCAAATTGTTTTATTTTCCCTTTTTTACGTTTTTATGTCTTTTTATGCCTTTTTGCATTTTTTATCTTTTTGTGGTCAACAAGGGTGTTTCCCTTGCTCCTACGTATTCCTCAATTGTGATAAGGAAATCAGACCTACGTAGTTCTTTCAAAAGGGGCAAATCAAGTGATTCTTTTTACTTGGAAGGGGGTCATTTAAGGCGTTGGACCTCTAACCATCTCACGAGGTCGACAAAAGCGAGGCTTTTGCTCCTACGTATCCTCCATCGAAGAGGAAATTAGACCTACGTAGTTCTCGCAAATTGTAAAGTTACATGTTGATTTTATGCTTTTGAACGATCCATGTTAACCGATAAAAGCAAAGAGGATTGTTTAAGGCATTGGACCTTAAAACGGCTTTTAGTGATTTTTTGCGGACAAAGCTTGATTTGTGAGTTGATTTTAGCCTTAGTTTCACTTTGGTTATTAGTCAATTGATCCAAGGAAACTTCCAAAGAACGCGTCCGATTGATTTTTTTGATTATTTTATTCAAAGATATTTTGATTATTTTATTATTATTTTTCAAGATATTTTGGTTATTTTATTATTATTTTACTTTTTTTGGTTTAACCGAGATTACAACGTGAATGATCGGTTAGATTTTGTTTTAACAGTGATTAAACGAGATTACAACGCAAATGATCGGTTGAAATTCATTTTATCATTTATTAGGTGAGAAAACAACTTAACTAAACGGTTAAAGCACGTTAAAAATGGAAGAAAAGAAACCAAAAGTGAACGAAATAAAGATGAAAGCCAAAAAAACAAGAAATGAATTGAAAGTCTCAGATTTGGAAACTTACCCGTTGAAGAACGAAGAACGGATGGAGAACGGAGGAAAACCTTGACGGATTTACTTACGGAAACATCTCGGAAGTGTTACGGAAGCACCTCGGCTTGGATTTACTTCACAGAAACAATTTTTTTCACCCAAAACAGCTGAAATGCAGGGGAATCAGGAACCCTTAGAACAACCCTCTTTTGCCTTTTTATAGGAAAAAAGGGGAGGAAGTTGCCGCCCAGCTCGCCCAAGCGCCAGAAGCAACCCAACTCCGAAAAACAGTCTAGAAGACCCAATTCAAAATTTCAAAATTGCTATTTGCACCCCCCCCATTTTGATAAGTTCACCCTCCTTCTTTTGTAATTTACGGAGAAGTTACGGAACCCTATAGAAGTTGATTTTCTTCTTTTTTTTCTCTTCCTTCTCACCAATATTATGTGAAATATGCTTATTTAGGGCCTAGATTTGAAAATTACTATTTGCACCCCCCATTTTACTAAATACACCCCATTTTGCCCTTTTTTGCTGATTCTTTTTCCGTAACGTTACGGAACCTCACGAATTACTTAACGATACTTGTTTTCTTTCCGTAATGTCACGAAACTTTACGGATTACGCAACCATCCCCACGTCGACTTCTGGAATGTTACAGAACTTTACGGATTGCGCAATAATATTTCCTTTCGACTCCCGACATGTCGCGAAACTTCACGGATTGCTTAACGATGGGTGTCAAGTTCCTCGAAGCGGTCAAGCAAAGGTTGCATGCCATCAAACAATGGTCTCCGGACGAAATTAGGGTATGACAGCATGTAAAGCATGAAGGACATGCACAAAGTATGACTATATGATGTGACATGAGGTGTAGCAAGCAAATGCTCACCTCCTCCTCTAAAATTTAATTGGATTGGGCTTTTCCCAATTCAATTAAATTTATTTCCCAACACACACATCAAATATTCACTTAATGCATGTGAAATTACAAAACTACCCCTAATACAAAAACTATTTTAGGTGCCCTAAAATACAAGGGCTGAAAAATCCTATATTTCTAGGGTACCCTACCTACATTATGGAACCCTAAATACAAAGACAAAAAATAATGAAATCCTAATATGTACAAAGATAAGTGGGCTCATACTTAGCCCATGGACCCAAAATCTACCCTAAGGCTCATGAAAACCCTAGGCTCTTCACTTCCATCTTTGGCCTAATCTACTTGGAGTCTTCTATCCAATGCCCTTGCGGGGTAGGATTGCATCAAATACAAGGGCTAAAAAATCCTACATTACTAGAGTACCCTACCTACATTATGGGGCCCTAAATACAAGGCCCAAAAATAATGAAATCCTAATCTAATATGTACAAAGATAAGTAGGTTCATACTTAGTCCATGGGCCCAAAATCTATCCTAAGGCTCATGAGAACCCTAGGGCCTTCTCTTGCCTCTTTGGCCCAATCTTCTTGGAGTCTTCTATCCAATGACCTTGGGGTAGGATTGCATCAACACATATAGATATGCTGAATAGAATTATGACAAGGTTCAATTAGAACATGATTTTGAAACATACTTTGCTTCTCTAACAGGTTAGCAATAAATACATAATATGAATACAATAGAAACAATTAAGATGCAGATAGTAAGTAACATCTTATTTTGTGTATTGCGAATACAAATAGTCAAACAAATATCTTTAATTCAATCATGAATGTTTTTAATAGATAGGCTGGTGGAATTTTTTTCTTGTATGGCTATGGAGGTACTGGAAAGACTTTTATGTGGAAAATGTTAGCCTCTACATTGCATTCAAAAGGTGATATTGTTTTAACTGTTGCTTCAAGGGGTATACCCTCATTGTTATTACCCAATGGCAGAACTGCACATTCCAATTTGTTATTCCTGTGCCTACATTAGAAAACTCCACATTCGAATTTGACATTCTAATTACAAAATTTGTTGATCCTATTGAATCCATTGTCACCCATACCTACTCAAATATCCAATACAATTATAACAATGAAGACTTTCTAAAGTCTAGAGCTATACTAGCTTCAGACATTGAGACTATAGACCAAATTAATGAGTATGTATTAAACATTGTGCCAGGTGACGAGAAAGAATATTTAAGTTATGATTCCATTGACATGACTGATTTTGTAGAAAGTCAAGGTTACCAAGCTATTACACCAGAGTTTATACATTCATTAAAAACATCTGGATTACCTAATCATAAAATTAAGTTGAAAACAAGCACACCTATTATGTTGATTTGAAATTTGGATCAAGTAGAAGGGCTATGCAATGGTACAATATTGTGTCTAGAATGATTAATCATGTTATTGAAGCACAAATTATTTCTGGTAAAAACATAGGTAGTTTGGTCTGTATTCCATGAATGTCATTATCACCATCACAATATCATTGGCCTTTCAAGATGATTACAAGACAATTCCCAATTATAGTGTCATATGCTATGACAATCAATAAATCTAAAGGAAAATCTCTTGAATCTGTTGGATTATATCTTCCTGAATCAATTTTCAGTCATAACCAACTTTATGTGGCATTCTCAAGAGTTCAAAGTAAAAGTGGATTGAAGATTCTGATTCATGATAAAGAAGGAAAACCACAGAATATAACTATCAATGTGGTTTTCAAGGAAGTATTTCAAAATTTGTAGTATGTGTTAATCTTTTTAAATTTTTATACAATTAATCATTCAATATAACCAACTTGTTGATAATAATAATCTATCTTGTGGATGTAGGATTTTGTTTAGAGTCTATTTTGGAACAACATCATCACACTAACTTTTTGGTGAGTTTACATTAAACAAATCTATATTGATTCGGTCCACTTTAAAAAAAGAGGTTATCCTCCATCATATTTAATTACAATTTATATTTTAGCACAACATAATTAATCAATTATCTTATAACCTTATATTTTTTGTCTACGATGATGTCTTCTAATTTTATGTTCATATAAAAAAGAAATAATTATTTTTCTGGGAATATAGGTTCAAAAACCAAAAATGATTAGAATGTAGAGAATGAATCTTATCGAAAAGAAAATACTATTGCTTGAAAATCTAAGAGTATTTGTTATAACTATTTTCCTTGATTGATAAACCATTGATGGAAAATGGTAAATTTTGAAGTCTGTTGATTATAAGCAAATGTTATTTATAGACCTACATATTGAAACACTTTTTAGATGAAAATTGAACCTGGGAATGCTCCATCTCTGCAGATTAAACCACTAACTCTGTTATGATGTGGTCAGTACCAAACATTTGTATTGATAGACCAACAGATTAAAAAACACTTTTGGATGGGCCCAATAAGTAGAAGAAGACCTTACAAGTTTGTCCCTATAGACCTAAGACAACTAGAGCCTAATTGTAACTAGGATGGAAACATGAAGCTAGCATGGGAAAGTTAGTTATATAGAGAGAGTATAGATGAGAGACAATGGCATTTATTTCATGACCAAGCTTTGTAGCATTATGCCATTGATCAACTAAAGATAACTTCATTTAATATATATATATATATATATATATATATATATTGTCATACCCTAATTTCGTCCGGGGACTATTGCTTGATGGCATGCAACCTTTGATTGACCGCTTCGAGGTACTTAGCACCCTTTGTTGCACAATATGTGAAGTCCCGAGATGCGCCGGAAATCAAAAGAAAAGCATGGTTACACGATCCGTGAAATTCTGTAATGTGGTGGAAACCAAAAGGAAGTATTGTTACGCAATCCGTGAGTTTCCGTAGCTTCTTCGAAAGCTAAAAAAGAGTAAATACATGATCTGTAAGGTTTCGTAGCCTTACGGAAAGAAAATAAGTATCGTTACGAAATTCGTAAAGTTTCGTAACGTTACGGAAAAGGAATCACCAAAAAAAGCAAAGGGAGGGTGTATTTAGTAATAAAAAGGGGTGCAAATAGCAATCATGCCCACTTGGGCCTTCCAGATTCTTCCTCCAAAAGCCGGTTGCTTTTGGAGGAAGGAACCTGGCTCGGCTAGGCGAGCTGAGCTCGTCTGGGCGTGCTGGGTGGCAAGCTCCTCCCCTATTTTGCTATAAATAGGGGGAGGAATGAAGAAGGAAGGGGTTCAGCCTTCTTGGCACTTCGTATTCTCTTGAAATTGCTGAGGAACATTGTTTCCGTGAAGAAAATCCAAGCCAAGGCACTTCCATAACGTTTCTGTGGGTAATTACGCGAAGATTTTCAACCGTTCTTCGACATTCATCGTTCGTTCTTCGTTTTCTTTAGTCTTCAACCGGTAAGTACCCTAAACTGAGCTTTTCAATTCATTCTATGTACCCGTGGTGGTCCCCATTTGTTTCGTGTACTTTTATTCTCGTTTTCAGTTACTTTCTATACCCCCTTTTGACGTGCTTCAGTCATTTATTTAAGCCATTTTTCGCCTAATCAAAAAATAAAATAAATTTCCACCGATCATTTGATTTGTAATATCCGTTAATTTCTGTTAAAATGAATTTCGACCGTTCGGTCGTGCCGTAACCACGTTGGACATCAAAAAAGAGGTAAAATAATAATATAATAATCAAAAATACCTTTTAGTAAAATAAAGCGGAAAAATTAATCGGACGTTTCTCTTTGGGATTTCTCGTTCTTAATTGGATTGACTAAATAACTAAAGTGAAAGTAAGGCTAAAATCAACCTGCAAAGTCAAGCTCGTCCACAAAAAAGTCACTAAAAAAAAGGATTTGAAAGTTCAATATCTCAGTTTTTCTTACCAAGTAAATGGATCATTTTTAAGGTCCAACGCCTTAAAATGATCACCTTCCAAGTAAAAAGAATCGCTTGATTCACCCTTAAAAAAGAACTACGTAGGTCTGATTTCCTCTTCGATGGAGGGTACGTAGGAGCAAGAGCCCCACTTTTGTCGACCTCAAAAATAAAAAAGAAATAAAAGTTAGGGTAACACAATTTCACAATTCTAAAAAATAGGTTGTTGTCCTTTGAGACAAACGTGAGAGGTGCTAATACCTTCCTCAAACATAAATACAACTCCCGAACTTAGAATTTTCATTTTGACCGGTTTCCTTCGGTTTTTCTGATGTTTTCCACAAATAAACGTTGGTAGCGACTCCGCGCATCTTTCCTCCTTTGGAAAGCGCACCCGTGAGCCTCACCTCGCATGCCCGCAAAAGGGCATGTTGCGACAGTTGGCGACTCCACTGGGGGTGAATCTATGATCATGCTAGGTCTCCGACTTGCTTGATAATAGTGAAACCTCGTCTAGAGCTTTCTCTCTTTATAATATGTTGTCGCTGGTATTCCATACCGCCACAATATTATTATCTTGAGTGATGATACCTCTAGAAAACAGTCGTGTGAGCTATGAATCGTTGGGAGTAGTTATTAGAGATCCCTAGATATTATCCTATAGGTCCCTAAAATAGGGCCATTGAAGGAGGTGAAGATTATGCCTTTGCTAACCTAGAAGAGTTGTTCCTAGTACCCAATATCATCACCTCTCCCAAGTTCAAGGTGCTGGACTTTGACAAGTACAAGAACCATCTAAAGATGTATTATCGGAAGATGGGGGCATACGCAAAAGATGAGGAATTGCTGATACATTCCTTCCAAGAAAGTCTTACTGGGGTAGCTGTTACCTGGTACACTAACTTGGAACCTTCCCGAGTCCATTCTTGGAAGGACCTAGTGGTTGGCTTCGTTAGGCAGTGTCAGTATAATGTCTTCGGATAGGATGCAACTACAGAACATGTGCAAAAAGGGGGCACGAATCTTTCAAAAGAATACGCCCAAAGGTGGAGAGACCTGGCAGCTCAAGTGGCACCTCAATGTCGGAGAAAAAAATGATGACAATGATAGTAGACACATTACCAGTATTCTACTATGAAAAGATGGTGGGCCACACACCTTCAAGCTTTGATGATATGGTCTTCACCGACGAAAGGATCAAAGTGGGTCTAAAAAGAGGCAAATCTGATCATCATGCTTTGATAAATGCAAAAAAAAAAAAAAAAACTAGGGCAAATGAAGAGGGTGAGAATGAGGGATTTTCAAGCTTTGAAAGCTGTTGTTAGATGTCTCTAATGACTCATCAGGATTTTCAAGTGTGTACCATTATTGTAAACCACAGTTACAATGTTAAATCAAATGGATAAAGTTGATATCTTTGTCCCTCATCCTCTCACAAACGCATCTTTGCTTATTCAACTTTCACCAGAATGTAGGTGCAAGCCATTGGTCTGTTTGCTCAAGCGACCTGTGCTCCTGAGTTTGGACTTCCAAGACTGTTCAATCAGAGATTACTCGTCTTGCACGTTGGTGGGAGTGCCGTAAAACAACGAGTAAAGTTCAAAACAAATAAGTTTCAAAATAAAAAAAAAGAGTTCAAAAAGAAAAAAAGCATTTGATTGACTGTGTTTTCAAGACGTTCATGTGACCTCATTTTATCATTCCATAAAGTTTGTCTTTTTAGAGAGAAGTGAGTTATCAAGAATAGGATGTTAGACAAATGGCCTCAGTTACGTTAAGAAAAAGGGGGGTTGAATTAAGATACAAAGACTATTCCCCAATTAAACTTTCACTTTTCGGATTAACAATGCACCCTTAACATGAATTACTCAAAAGACAATTCAAAATAAACTTCTTTAAAGCAAAAGATAAATAGCAATAAATAAAAGAAGTTTAAGGGAAGAGAGGAATGCAAACTTGATTTATACTGGTTTGGCCACTTCCCGTGCCTACGTCCAGTCCTCAAGCAACCCACTTGAGATTTTTCACTCTCTTTGTAAAACTCCTTTTACAAAGTCTGAACCACACAGGGACAACCCTTCCCTTGTGTTCAGGAATCCTCTACAACAAGAGACCCACGGTCTCTTAATCCCTTTTCAGAAATAAGAAGAAGAGAAGAAGAAATCTCTCTTAAAAGAGGTAGATTGTACAATGAAGATCAATCAAAATTCCTTGTTGAATACGCAAGTGGTTGACCAAGGAATCTTTTTGAGAGGATAAGACATTTCAGTTCAAAAAAACTCTTAATCTTTTGAGAGGATAAAACTTTTTGGGCAATGAAAACTCTCTTTAAATTTGTGTTTCCGAGTCACCTTTGATGGCCATTCATAAAACATTTGAATAGATGTGACTCTTGGAAATTATTTTCTGAAAATCCCCTCTAGTAATCGATTACAAGACTTGTGTAATTGATTACAGGCATTAAAATTTGAATTAAAACATTCAATAAATTGTTGGTAATCAATTACCATCCATGCGTAATCAATTACACGTTATAAATTTTGAATTCAAATTTCTAGTGACTGTTATAAACATTTTCAGCTGCTGGTAATAGATTACCAGAGAGCAAATCTCAATTTGAAATGATAGAATTCTTTGGTCAAACCTTTTGGTTTTTCAATTTGGAAACTTCTTCCTAAAGATTCTAGAGATCAACTTGATCATATATCTTGATTTTCTTGGATTCTTGTCTTGAATAAAACTTAGAAGCACTTGATCCTTTAGCATCATCAAGACATCAAAACATCTTGCTTCTACATAAGAGTCATTTGACTTAATCCATCAACTGAAAAATCCTTCAACTATTTCTCGTCCTTAGAAAATTCTTTTTGCAAGAATCAACTGCTTCTTTCATTCTTCCTCACTACGAGGTTGTGAAAACAAGACAACAATTGGTACCTCTAAGCCCTACCCTGGGGCAATGAAAGGCACCATGCATAAACCTCAACCGAACCTAGGGGCAGATTAGAAGTTCTCACCCAATAGGTTCCTTGCTACAAGGTCATGACGAAAGACAACGATTGTACCTCAAATCCTTACACTGGGGCAATGAAAGGCACCATGCAAAAACCTCAAGCGAACCTAGGGGAAGATTAGAAGTTCTCACCCAATAGGTTCCCAGCTACAAGGTCATGACGAAAGATAACAATTGGTACCTCAAAGCCTTACACTGGGGCAATGAGGGGCATCGTGCATGAGCCTCAAGTGAACATAGGGGCAGATCCAAAGTTCTCACCCGTCGATGTTTTTAGACAAGAAAAAAAAGGGGGGAGACAAACCCTGGAATTTCAATAGATTGATTAAACGTCAAACGGATCCATTACCGTCACTCCAAAATGGTCAAGTGACTAAATCAAACAGAACATACACTCTGAGGGAGCTCCCGGAGAGATTTGCAAAAGATAGGATAAGGTTGCATGAATTATCACCTTTTTCAAAAGGACAGTCAATCTGTGTTTTCCAAAAAGATTAAATCAAAATCAAAATCACAAAATAGGGAAAGAATGTCATGAACATTGTACAACTTTCCATTGCATTGCATTGTTTCATATGAGGTCAGCGTTACCAAATTTCACGACAAAGGTTGCATGCGTCTGCATCCCTAAAAATCATGTTAACTGCATAGATTTCCTACATCTCGTGTCCAATCTTTTTGGATGACCGGCCCTCTCGATGAGTTGATCTCTTGCTTTCTCATAAAGGTGGACCCTTGGGTACTAGTACCTATCACCTTTAGAGGACTATATGTCCTCGCCATCAGAGGACTGCACATCCTCGCCTGCAGAGGGCTGCACGCCCTCGCCTTTAGAGGGCTACGCGTCCTCATTTTCAATGTGCTCCATATCCACACTGTCATACCCTAATTTCGTCCGGGGATTATAATTTGATGATATACAACCATTGATTGGCCGCTTCGAGATGTTTGGCACCCTTTGTTGCACAATATGTGAAGTCCCGAGATGTGCCGAAAATCAAAAGGAAGCAGGCTTACGCGATCCGTGAAAATTCCGTGATGTGACGGAAATCGAAAGGAGGTATTTTTCGCAATCCGTGAGTTTTCGTAACTTCTTCGAAAGCTAAAAAAGAGTAAATACATAATCCGTAAGGACTCGTAACCTTGCGGAAGGAAAATAAGTATCGTTACGAAATTTGTAAATTTTCGTAACGTTACGGAAAAATAATTACCAAAAAAGGTAGAGGGGGTGCATTTAGTAAAAAGGGGGGTACAAATAGCAATTAGGCCCACTTGGGCCCAGATTCTTCCTCCAGAAGGCTGTTGCTTCTGGAGGAAGCAACCTTGCTCGCCTGGGCGAGCTGAGTTCGCCTGGGCAAGCTGGGTGGCAAGCTCCTCCCCTATTTTGCTATAAATAGGGGGAGGAGAGAAGGGAGAAGGGGTTCAGCCTTCTTGGCACTTCTCATTCTCTCGAAATTACTGAGGAAAATTATTTCCGTGAAGAAAATCCAAGCCGAGGCGCTTCCGTAACGTTTCCGTGAGTAATTACGCGAAGATTCTCGACCGTTCTTCAACATTCATCGTTTGTTGTTTGTTTTCTTCAGTCTTCAACGGGTAAGTACCTCAAACCGAGCTTTTCAATTCATTCTATGTACCCGTGGTGGTCCACATTTTGTTTCATGTATTTTTATTCTTGCTTTCATTCGCTTTTTATACCCCCTTTTGGCGTGCTTAAGTCATTTATTTAAGTCATTTCTCACCTAATCTAAAAATAAAACAAATTTCCACCGATCGTTTGAATTGTATCATCCGTTAAATTCGGTTAAAATGAATTCCGACCGTTCGGTCGTGCCGTAACCACGTTGGAAATCAACAAAAAGGTAAAATAATAATATAATAATCAAAAAAATACCTTTTAGTAAAATAAAGCGAAAAATCAATCGGACGTTTTCTCTTTGGGATTTCTCATTCTTAATTGAATTGACTAATAACTAAAGTGAAACTAAGGCTAAAATCAACTCGCCTAGTCAAGCTCGTCCACAAAAAATAGGGTTTTGAAAGTTTATCATTTCAGTTTCTTACCAAGTAAAATGGATCATTTTTAAGGTCCAACGCCTTAAAATGATCACCTTTCAAGTAAAAAGAATCACTTGATTCACGCATAAGGAAGAACTACGTAGGTCTGATTTCCTCTTTGACAGAGGGTACGTAGGAGCAAAAGCCCCGCTTTTGTCGACCTCAAAAAATAAAAAGAACTAAAAGTTAAGATAACACAATTTCCACAATTCTAAAAATAGGCTGTTGTCCTTCGAGACAAACGTAAGAGGTGCTAATACCTTCCTCAAGCGTAAATACAACTCCCGAACTTAGAATTTTCATTTTGACCGGTTTCCTTCGGTTTTTCCGACGTTTTCCACAAATAAACGTTGGTGGCGACTCCGCGCATCTTTCCTCCTTTGGAAAGCGCACCCGTGAGCCTCTCCCTCGCTCGCCCACAAAAGGGCACGTTGCGAAAGTTCGCGACTCCACTGGGGACTATTTTTGTGAGTTAGGCCTATTTTAAGGAATTGTGGATTTGTGAAACTTCGTGTGTGCTTTTGTTGAACTGTGTAAAATGTAAATAACTGTTGTCTATCTCGCATTCTTTACACTGCATTCTAAGCACCCACGGGTTTGAGTAAAAAAAGGGCCCTATACCCAGGTTCATGGGAATTTAAGGAGTGGAGGTGAATCTATCATCATGCTAGGTCTCCGACTTGCTTGATAATAGTGAAACCTCGTCTAGAGCTTTCTCTCTTTATAATGTGTTGTCGCTAGTATTCCATACCGCCACAATATTATTATCTTGAGTGATGATACCTCTAGAGAACGGCCGTGTGAGTTATAAATTGTTGGGAAGTAGTTATTAGAGACCCCTAGATATTATCCCATAGGTTCCCAAATAGGGGCAAAGAGCAAACACGCTCCGTGCCATTTGTTCTCATGCATCTTTTGATAAATAGAACTATTTTATAGTTTTTTGCTAGTGGTGTTTGGTTTCTTTAGAGTAATACGTAACCTTTTTAATGCTACGTCGAGGCGCCATCATGCCCAAACATAGCATTAAAATTGGATCTATGCGGTCTCGTATGAGTGAATTACCCCTTTGTGTTGTTTTCCTTCTATTTCATGCATACGCATTGCATCATTCATGTCGGAGTCTTGATCCACCCCTTTTTTAGGTAAAGGATGGGGACAAATCAAAACGGCAAAAGGTTTTATCAAGTCAAGGTTAAAAGTCTAGATGTCACTAGCCTCAAGGAATTGGGACGATTAATGGGACCTCTCCAAAGGCAAGCCTTCCGCAAAGTGTACGGGAAGATTCTAGATTTGACCGCAGCGGAGGTATTTACGGAAGCTGTCGTATCCCTCGCCCAATACTATGACCAGCCGTTGAGGTGTTTCACGTTTGGGGACTTCCAAATGGTACCAACTATTGAAGAGTTTGAGGAAATATTAGGATGCCCTCTTGGGGGGAGAAAACCGTATCTTTTCTCCGGTTTTCTTCCTTCCTTGAGCAAGATTGCAGCTGTGGTTGGAGATTCAGCAAAAGAGTGGGATCGCATGAAGCAAACTCGGAACAGCGTAGTGGGCCTGCCTCGGAAATACTTGGAAGGCAAGGCAAGGGATATGGCAAGCCAAGAGAAGTAGGGCCCGTTTGCGGATATATTAGCTTTGTTGATTTTTGGGGTTGTCCTCTTTTCGAACGTTGACGGTTTGGTAGACTTAGCCGCCATTGATGCTTTCCTCGCATATCACCATAGCAAGGAAAGTCCAGTGGTGGCTATCTTGGCAGATTTGTTTGACACCTTTGACCGGAGGTGTGAGAAAAATAGTACACGGATTGTCTGTTGTTTACCCGCTCTCTGTGTGTGGTTGATTTCACACCTATTCCAACAAGACACAAGACACCCGTGTCCGCTTCAAAGTTATCGCTCATGCGCCGAAAAAGGAAGAGTCGATTGGGACCAACATTTGGCGGAGACAGGGGGCAGCGCAATCAATTGGTTTCCTCGTTGGAAGGAAGGCAAGGAAGGAGTTCTTTTCTCGTGTGGGGACTACCCTAATGTTCCATTGATAGGGACTAGGGGGTGTATTAATTATAATCCCGCGCTCGCCATAAGACAGCTAGGGTACCCCATGAGGGGAGCGCCAACGGAAGGGAGTCTCTCACCTTTCCTTGTGAAAGATTTAGGCGCGCAAGGTCTCAAGATTATACAAAGAATCCACAAGGCGTGGAAGAGTCCGTTGAGGAAAGACAAGGAGCTTAGGGGCATCCGTAATGGCGTCATCGAAGGTTATCATGGATGGCTAAGAATTCACACGCGAGGGTTAGATTGGCTCTCCAAGTTGAAAGTTATCGATGAGGAGAACTTCGAAGCTCCGGAGGAAGATGAAGAAGTCCGAGCTCTAAAATTAGAGCTAGGGAAGGCAAGACTCGCCAAGGAGAAGTTCAAAGTAGCTGTTACACACATCCGGAAAGAGTGCACCGAGTTACAAGAGGAAAGCGCAGCCACTGCAAGAGCCCTTGAACAAGAAACCAAAAGGGCCCGCAAGGAGGAATATGGCCGAGAGAAATTCCGAGGAGCATTGTGGGGTAGCAACAATGAGCTCAAGCTCCGAAGAGAGGAAAGAGATCGGTCACGGGTGCATGGCATGATCTTAAAAGAAGAGTTGGTTGCCTGCGCGAGGTCCAAAAAGAGTTTGGCTCAACACTTGGAAGCCACGGAGCAAAGCATGCTAGCTATCATAGGGCAATACAAGGAAGAATTGAACCAGTCTATGGCCCATGAACAAAAGCTAGTGGAGGATTTTGCACAGGTGTACGCCGAAAAAGAAGCAAGAGGGAGGGTGATTGATGCATTGCATCAAGAAGCGACTATGTGGATGGATAGGTTCGCCTTGACCTTGAATGGAAGTCAAGACCTCCCGCGTCTATTAGCCAAAGCAAAAGCCATGGCCGAAGTGTGTACGGCCCCCGAGGAGATTCATGGGCTAATCAATTACTGTCAACACATGATAGATTTGATGGCCTACATAATTAGAAACCGTTAGGTTCTCTTGTAATACCTTTGTATAATCTTGGCTAGATGAAAGCTTTGTTCTTTTTATAAAATGAGAAGTTCTGAACTCATAATATTATCTAAAAACCTTGGGGTGGATCCAAGTGCTCCGATCATCCATTTGCATATTCATGTTTTGGTGGCATACTCACTGTTGTTTATTTCTTTAGGAATTTCATCATAACTAAGAAAACACCAAGGCACCCCTATAACACTCGATCCAGAAAAATGGATAATGAAGAGGGCGTGCAGGAACAGATGAAGGCCGATCTATCGGCTTTAAAAGATCAAATGGCTTCCATCTCGAAGGTCATGTTAAAACTCCAGAAAACTATAGAGGATAAAGCCACGACAACCGCCTCCAGTACAGTTAGGGAAGCGGAGCCGGTGCTGCAACCCGCTTTAAATCCGGGCCGAGACAGAAACACGGCCGTGTTTGGTCGAAGGTATAGTCCGCAAGCTTATCCTTATGGCTTGCCTCCGGACTTCACCCCCCGTGCCACCCCGGAAGATTTAAGCCAAGCCCCTACTTTTGAGGGGCAACTCCCGCCTTATGACGACTATCCCGGGCAAGACGATGAGGAAGGAGATACCCATCTTGGCCCCCTGCTCCACCTCAAAGATCCGTCCCCACATGAACTACCCCAACCGAACATAGTCTGCCATATCCCGGCCTCACCCACACCCGTAAAAGAATCTGTTCACTTTGCGGAAGATAAGGGAAAGATTGAGGCGCTTGAAGAGAGGTTAAGAGCAGTCGAGGGCCTTGGCAATTACCCATTCTCGGATTTGGCGGATTTGTGTCTCGTGCCCAACATCGTCATCCCTCCCAAGTTCAAAGTACCAGACTTTGATAAGTACAAAGGGACGACATGTCCAAAAAGGCATCTCCGGATGTATTGCCGAAAGATGGGGGCGTATTCTGCGGACGAAAAGTTGTTGGTCCATTTCTTTCAAGACAGCTTGGCCGGTGCAGCTGTAGCATGGTATACCAATCTGGAAGCTTCCCAGATCCGATCATGGAAGGACTTGTCAACTGCCTTCATTAGGCAGTACCAGTACAATACGGACATGGCTCCCGATCGGAACCAGCTTCAGGGTATGACTAAGCGAGAGCATGAGTCCATTAAGGAATATGCCCAAAGATGGAGAGATCTCGCAGCCCAAGTCGTACCGCCCATGATGGAGAGGGAGATGATCACAATTATGGTAGATACGTTACCCACGTTCTACTATGAAAAGCTGATAGGCTACATGCCAGCTAACTTTGCGGATCTCGTCTTCGCCGGAGAAAGGATTGAATCCGGACTACGAAAAGGCAAGTTCGAATATGCTGCCAATATGGCCCCCAACAACAATAGAAGAGCCCCAGTAGGGGGCGCGAGGAAGAAGGAAGGAGACGCCCACGCGGTCAGCACCGTCCCGACGTGGATGAAAGCACCCCAAAATATCCAAAGCTCATACCAGCCCAATCCCCCAAATTTTTTAATCCAAGCCGGGAATTCCCTCTCGACTCAAGTAAAAGGACCACCCGCAGCAGAAAGAGCGTCGGCCCAACACACAGCTCCAGCTGCACCCTGGCCAGTTAATAATACAGCCCCCGGCACGACCTATAAATATGCACAGCACCCGCCCCCAAAAGACAAATTCCCTCATATTCCCATGGCATACTCCGAGTTATGGCCTTCATTATTGGAGAATCATTTGGTGGTGGCCATACCCGGGAAGGTCCTCCGGCCACCCTACCCCAAGTGGTATGACCCAGGTGCCAAGTGTGCATACCATAGTGGAGTTCCCGGACACAACATTGACTCTTGCCTCCCGTTCAAATATAAGGTACGGCACTTAATCAGTGCCGGTTGGCTATCATTTCAAGAGGAAGGCCCAAATGTTAGAACCAACCCGCTAGCTAGTCATGGAGGGGCTAGCGTGAACGCCGTCGAAGAGGATGGGCCATTGCGGGTAAAGAGATTAGGAGAGGTAGCTACTTCTAGATGCTTCATCTATCAATCACTGCAAGCGGCGTGCATGGTCTCCCATGGCGGAGGTGAAAGGGACGAATGTTTGTTTCACCTCGGGGAGTCGCACGACATGGAAACCTGTCCCGCGGTAGAAGAATTGCTTCAGCGGCTCATGGACTGGGGGCGGCTTGAAGTGTCCATAGGAGGGAGGGAAGAACCACAAATTTGCATGCAGTCGGAAGAGAAGAAGGTTCCTCTAACCCCCAAGGCCCTAGTGATATGTTTTACTAGAAAAGGGACCGGCTCCACACCCATATACCCCCGGGCGGCGCCCAAGCCAACACCATTTGCATATCAAAGTAATAAGGTCGTTTCGTGGAAGTATACCCCTCCCGCGTCCAGCGAAAGAGTTGCAACCGAAGTTGACTCCCTATCAACTAAGGTAACCAACATCACCGGCCTCAGTGGCGTAACCCGTAGTGGCCGGGTGTTCGCTTCCCCTCACCCGGCGGAATTGCCCTCCAAAGGGAAAGCGCCCATGGTCCAAGAGCCCACAGACATAGCCACCCCCTCGAAAGAAGTAGATCCTCCAGTGGCAAGAGGGGCTGAAAAGAAAGAAGGTCTTCAAGGAAAAACAGTGACTTTGGAAGAGGCCCATGAGTTCCTCCACCTCATCCAACAAAGCGAGTTTAAGGTAGTCGAGCAACTGAATAAAACTCCAGCAAGGATCTCTTTGCTTGAACTACTCATAAACTCAGAGCCTCATCGTGCGCTGTTGATGAAGGTCCTTAACGATGCCCATGTAGCACATGATATCTCAGTGGATGGTTTCAAAGGCATCGTTAATCATATAACCACCAACAATTATATCGCGTTTGCGGAAGAAGAGATTCCCGTTGAGGGGAGAGGACACAACAAGGCTCTACATGTGTCGGTGAGATGTATGGACCACGTTGTCGCAAAGGTACTTATCGACAATGGATCGAGTTTAAATGTAATGCCGAAGACCACTTTGGAAAAGCTTCCTTTTAGTGCGTCACGTTTAAAACCGAGCTCGATGGTGGTGTGAGCCTTTGATGGTACTCGGCGGGAAGTGATGGGGGAAATCGACATTCCCATTCAGATAGGCCCCCACACTTGCAATGTGGTGTTTCAAGTAATGGATATAAATCCCGCCTATAGCTGCCTCTTGGGAAGACCTTGGATTCATGCCCTGGGAGTGGTCCCTTAAACGCTTCACCAGAAATTGAAGTTCGCAGTGGGTGGACTTTTAGTGATAGTGTCGGGTGAAGAGGATATGTTAGTGAGCTGCCCCTCTTCCGCACCGTACGTAGAAGCGGTGGAAGAATCATTGGAAACGGCTTTCAAATCCTTTGAGGTAGTGAGCTGCGCCTCGGTGGAACCAAGTT
Organism: Glycine soja; assembly: GCF_004193775.1. Taxonomy (NCBI): domain Eukaryota; kingdom Viridiplantae; phylum Streptophyta; class Magnoliopsida; order Fabales; family Fabaceae; genus Glycine; species Glycine soja. The sequence goes on from NC_041004.1 coordinate 27,195,755, forward strand.
CGTCACTACCTTCTCTCTCCAAAGCGGCCATAATGGTGGCGCGTGTTATGCTCAGGAACGGATTTGAGCCCGGAATGGGTCTAGGCAAGGACTGCCTCGGGAATGCCGACGTGGTCGATATCAAGGGAAATCCATACAAGTATGGATTAGGGTATGAGCCCGGGATGCCGGGGAGGAGGAACGTGCCGTCAAGATTTCGGGCAGATAGGGTATGGCCCGGCCGTATTAGCCAGTGTTTCACCAGCGCTGGAATGGTGTCCGAGGAGGAGGTGGCCGCAATAGAAGAGGAGTTCCCTCAAGACCCACCAAGTTTTGTGCAACCATGCCACCCCGATTCCCAAGTGGGGAACTGGCGCATGATAAGCCATTCAGAAGTCTATACCGCTGATTCAATGTAATTAGAGCCTATAGATTTCCTTTCTCTTTTGTTTTGTGGAACCTACCTTATTAAATAAACAAAGAGATCTTGTTTCATCTGTTCTTGCAGTACCACCTTTTCTCATATCATTTTGCATGTTTTTGTTTCTTTTGTCTTGTTTGGTATAGATATGAGGGTCGATTCTTTGAGGATCCTAACAACGAGGGTTTGACAATCGATTTCGATCGAGATATAAGCCAAACGATAAACGAGGAAGAGGAAGAGGATGTCCTGTCACCAGAGTTGGAGAGGTTGGTCGCTCAGGAAGAACGTGAAATGAAGCCTCACCAAGAAGAAACCGAATTGGTCAACTAAGGGACCACGGAGGAAAAGAAAGAAGTAAAGGTAGGAACCGGTATGACCGCGCCTATCCACCAAGGCTTGATAACCCTTCTTGAAGAGTATCAAGATGTCTTTTGCATGGTCATATCAAGACATGCCCGGTCTGGATTCCGACATTGTGTAGCATAAGTTGCCTTTGAATCCTGGGTCTTCCCCGGTTAAGCAAAAGTTACGAAGAATGAAACCCGAGATGTCTTTAAAAATTAAAGAAGAAGTAAGGAAGCAGTTCGATGCAGGTTTCTTAGCTGTAGCGCGGTATCCGGAGTGGGTGGCCAACATTGTCCCAATCCCGAAAAAGGATGGCAAGGTTCGAATGTGTGTAGACTACCGGGACTTGAACCGAGCCAGTCCTAAAGACAATTTTCCCCTGCCACACATTGATATATTGGTAGATAATACAGCCAAATTCGCCCTTTTCTCATTTATGGATGATTTCTCGGGGTATAATCAAATAAAGATGGCACCCGAAGATGTAGAGAAGACCACTTTCGTCACCCTATGGGGAACATTATGCTATAAAGTGATGGCCTTCGGGCTGAAAAATGCTGGGGCAACCTTCCAGCATGCCATGGTGGCGTTGTTCCATGATATGATGCATAAGGAAATAGAGGTCTACGTAGATGACATGATTGCCAAGTCTCGGACTGAGGCCGAACACCTTGTCAATCTGCGTAAGCTGTTTGGAAGGTTGCGAAAATACCAATTAAAACTAAACCTAACCAAATGCACCTTTGGGGTGAAGTCGGGGAAGCTGTTAGGATTTATCATAAGTCAGAAAGGGATAGAGATAGATCCCGAGAAAGTGAAGGCAATCCTTGAAATGCCGGAACCACGCACGGAGAAGCAGGTTCGGGGGTTTTTGGGCAGGTTGAATTATATCGCGAGATTTATCTCGCAACTCACCCCTACCTGTGAGCCCATTTTTAAGCTATTACGTAAGAACCAGGCGGTCCTGTGGAACAGTGACTGCCAAGAGGCCTTCGAGAAGATCAAACAGAGTCTCGCAAATCCCCCGGTGCTCATGCCACCTGTAACAGGAAGACCTCTTTTCCTGTACATGACCGTGTTGGACGAGTCTACGGGGTGCGTGTTGGGTCAGCATGATGATTCTGGGAAAAAGGAGCAAGCCATTTACTATCTGAGCAAGAAGTTTACCGCATGTGAGATGAATTACTCAATGCTGGAAAGGACGTGTTGTCCTTTGGTATGGGCATCACATCGGCTTAGGCAGTATATGCTCAGCCATACCACGTGGCTTATTTCCAAAATGGATCCCATGAAATACATCTTTGAAAAACCGGCCCTCACGGGACGAATCGCTAGGTGGCAGGTATTATTATCTGAATTCGATATCATTTATGTCACCCAAAAAGCGGTAAAGGGAAGTGCCTTAGTAGATTATTTGGCCCAGCAACCCCTCCAGGATTATCGGCCGATGCACCCCGAGTTCCCAGATGAAGATATCATGGCCCTGTTTGAAGAGAAACGGACGCACGAGGACATAGACAAATGGATTGTTTGCTTCGATGGGGCATCTAATGCTTTGGGCCACGGAGTAGGGGCAGTCCTTGTATCCCCGGATGATCAGTGTATTCCTTTCACGGCTAGGCTAGGTTTTGATTGTACCAACAATATGGCCGAGTACGAAGCATGCGCCCTCGGGGTTCAGGCGGCCATTGATTTTGATGTAAAACTACTCAAGGTGTATGGAGACTCAGCTTTGGTGATACGCCAGTTGAAAGGAGAATGGGAAACTAGGGATCCAAAGTTGATACCCTATCAAACTCACATCTTGAGGTTAGCCAAGTACTTTGACGACATTTCCTTCCACCACATACCTCGAGAAGAGAATCAAATGGCTGATGCGTTAGCCACCCTGGCATCCATGTTTCAACTTGCCCCACACGGGGATCTGCCGTACATCGAATTCAAATCCCAAGGCAGGCCGGCATATTGTTATGCAATAGAGGAAGAGCGGGATGGGAAACCGTGGTATTTCGACATCAAGCAGTATGTCGAGAACAAAGAATACCCACCAGGGATTTCTGACAATGACAAAAGGACGTTGAGGAGATTGGCTACTGGTTTCTTTGTAAGTGGTACCATCCTGTACAAACGAAACTACGACATGACCCTCCTACGATGCGTAGATGCCAAAGAGGCGAACTTCATGATTGAGGAGATCCACGAGGGTTCCTTTGGGACACATGCCAATGGGCATGCTATGGCCAGAAAAATCCTTAGGGCCGGTTATTATTGGCTCACCATGGAAAGCGATTGCTGCGCTCATGTCAGAAAATGTCATAAATGTCAGGCATACGCGGACAATGTCAATGTTCCGCCACATCCTCTGAATGTTATGTCCGCCCCTTGGCCTTTTTCCATGTGGGGAATAGATGTCATTGGGGCCATCGAACCCAAAGCGTCGAATGGTCACCGCTTCATTCTTGTGGCGATAGATTACTTCACCAAATAGGTCGAAGCAGCTTCTTATACTAATGTCACAAGGAATGTGGTAGTTAGATTCATAAAGAAGGAGTTGATTTGTCGATACAGACTCCCCAGGAAGATCATTACTGACAATGGCACCAATCTAAACAATAAGATGATGCAGGAGATGTGCGAAGACTTCAAGATCCAGCATCATAACTCTACCCCTTATCGGCCAAAGATGAATGGAGCTGTAGAGGCTGCGAATAAGAATATTAAGAAGATCGTTCAAAAGATGACAGTGTCATACAAAGATTGGCATGAGATGTTGCCTTTCGCCCTGCACGGATATAGAACCTCGATACGAACTTCTACTAGGGCAACACCGTATTCCTTAGTTTATGGGATGGAAGCAGTACTCCCGTTTGAGGTGGAAGTTCCTTCTCAGAGGATAATAGCAGAATACGGCCTAGAAGAGTCGGAATGGGCTCAAGCACGCTACGACCAACTCAACCTCATTGAAGGTAAGCGTTTGACAGCCATGAGCCATGGGCGTCTGTATCAGCGAAGAGTAAAGAACGCATTCGATAAGAAGGTACGTCCACGCAAGTTTAACAAGGGGGACCTCGTGCTGAAAAAGATGTCTCACGCTGTTAAGGATAGTCGAGGCAAGTGGGCCCCGAATTATGAAGGACCGTTCGTGGTGAAAAGAGCTTTTTCTGGGGGTGCTCTGATACTCACCAACATGGATGGCGAGGAGTTGCCCTCGCCCGTGAACTCCGATGTAGTTAAACGATATTACGCTTGAAGTCTGGGGCAATCGAGAGGACCGTTGCATGTTTTTTATTTCTGAGTTTTTCTCGTTCTTCTTGGTTTCCTCTAGGGATTCCCATTCACTGTATTTGTCTCGTTTCTTTGAAAAGAAAAGATGGGCGAGGTTTCAGTCCTCCCTTTGGTTTCAAACCTTGTGTTTTAGATTTGTTATAACTTGAGCCCTCTTCGCTCGGTGTATGGGGTGCCCCAAACGCTTATCTAAAATTGAATCTAACCAGCCTTCACTAAGAAAGTCATCGCATTAGGAACATTCATACATGCACATACACATGCATATTTTGTGGTAACAGGGGCAGGGCCTTCTTAGGTCACGGTTAGAAGTCGAGACAAGTTGACTGCGGAAATCAACCAAGGTAAGACGATGACCGGACACGATTGGTCATTGGATTTTTTGTTTCCTACTTACAAGTACATAGGGACGGATGCAAGTGGGGATAGGGTCATGACCGACCAATCGTTGCCCCTTCCCGGCGCTAAACAAGCAGAGAATGTCGCTGCAAGGCAACCCAGTATCCTTTGCATTCGCAGTTTCTTTTACTATTGTTTGTTTTCAATAAGTAATCGACACCTAATGCTGATTTAAGTAGGTTCAAGTGGGCAAACGCTAACCCATAAGGAAGGAGGAGACATGGTTAATGTTCCCCTCAAAAAAAAGAAAAAAAAAGTACAGGTTAGCTCGCCTGGGCGAGCAACCCCTATACGAAAATATAAAGGGGTGGAGGGGGAACGTTTTCTTCACCCAAAACTTTTCCCCCTCACTTCAAAAACCCCCAAGCTCATGAGAACTACAAGAACAGCAGCCCCCAAGCTTCCATTGTTGAGTTTTCGCTTCCCTTTTCACGCTTTAATTCACTCCCCACAAGTAAGTGCAATTTCCCTTGGTTATTTGGCTCTCCATTGATGTGTTTTGGTGCTTTAGTTGCTCATTTTTTGCAAAATTCGTGAAGCAATTTGCACCTGAAATCCATGCTTGTTTTGTGGAGTTGAGGATTTGAATGAGAAGGCCTTATGCCTATGTTGTATTCTGAAGCAATAGGGCATGCCACATTGCCCCCATCTCTTGCAATTTATGTCCAAACATGCGCCCATCAAGTGCTCGGTGAAATGCCCCAATGATATATGAATATGATTTTGCAAAATTGGGATGGTGGGGCTGTTTTATGTATGTAGAGACAGCATAGGAAAGTCGAAATAGACGCCCAAATGCAATCCCAAGCTTAGGAACCCAAACTTTTTAGCTTCAATGCAAGAAAACATACTCATGACTAGGAACCCAAAATTTGGTTTTAGAATTAGAAAAGCATGAAAATAGGGACTTGCTTGTAAGAATTTGGGCTGCCCCATGATTGGTACTTTGCACCTAAGTAACGTGGGAAATGCTTTTCAATGGTGTGTAGATATATGTGTAAATATAAGGGGCATAAAATTCCTCGCCAAGTATGAATAATTGTTTTCCTAAATGAATGTATGATAGCATGGAATGCCTTTTTGAATGCAAATGTGTGCAAGATGTAATTAGCTTTCCAATATGCATATAAATAAATATGAGTGAAACAATAAAAATTTGTGTGGTGTACTTCAAATGTATGTAGATAGTTTGTGATAGCAAATGTTTAGGATATAAATTAGGTGTAAAGTTTGACGCAACACTTTGAGCAGGAAAGTGTGTTTTCTTTTTCAGAATGTATATAGGTGTATGGCAATTAGAATATGTTAGATGTTCTTGTATGTTGACATGAGTAATAGGATATTTTCTACACATACGCGTGTGCATAAATGGATTACATGAGTTTGGTCTAAATCAGAGGGGTTAGCACAACCTTTTTGCGTTAAGATAAGCGTTATCTTGTAAAACTAACTTCCAAATGTTTGTTCTCGCAGGAGATGGCCCCGAGGAAACTTGCCTCAAAGAGATCCAGGAAGGATAAAGCGGCCGAAGGAACCAGTTCCGCTCCCGAGTATGACAGTCACCGCTTTAGGAGCGCTGAACACCAGCAGCGCTTCGAGGCCATCAAGGGATGGTCATTTCTCCGGGAGCGACACGTCCAGCTCAGGGACGATGAGTATACCGATTTCCAGGAGGAGATTGTTCGCCGGCGGTGGGCATCACTGGTTACCCCCATGGCCAAGTTCGATCCAGACATAGTCCTCGAATTTTATGCCAATGCTTGGCCTACAGAGGAGGGCGTGCGAGATATGAGGTCCTAGGTGAGGGGTCAGTAGATCCCGTTTGATGCAGATGCTATTGGCCAGTTCCTGGGATATCCTTTAGTACTGGAAGAGGGTCAGGAGTGCGATTATGGCCAGAGGAGGAACCGGTCTGATGGGTTCGATGAGGAGGCCATCGCCCATTTGCTATGTATACCGGGGCAGGATTTTGCCCGGACTGCTGCCGGGAGACAGGTGCGGATCATGCGCACCAACATGACCACCCTAACTCAGATCTGGATGACTTTGCTGCTCAGCAACATCCAGCCCAGCGACCATAATTCCGACCTCCCCCTGCCGAAGTGTCAGCTGGTGTACGCCATCCTGACGCGGATGAGCATTCACGTGGCTAAGTTAATCGCTGATGCCATCTATCTATTTGCAGGTATGGCGCCTACCAGGCACCCTTTGGACCCGGATAAGTCCAACAGGGCCCTGGGATTTCCCGCCTTGATCACAGGACTCTGCCAGTCGTTCGGAGTCCCCGTCGCACCTAGCAAGGTTATTCGGCCGCCTATCACCCGAGCTTTTATTGAGAAGTATTACACACAGAGACAGGCCCAGGGGGATGCTCTGCAGGCCGCAGACGCGCCGCCACCTCATCAGGCTGGTCCAGCCGAATCGTTTGATACGGAGCAGTATTTGCGGCATTTGGTTCGCCAGCAGGCGGCCAACCACCGGGCTCATGTACAAACTCATGATTGTCTTTACCAGACGAGCCTCAGCCTGCAGAGCCAGGGTTTTACTTCTTTTCCGTGCCCTACTCCGAACCAGTTCAGGGCAGAGGTCGCATGGCCTGGAGATTGGCCTGAGACCCGGGCAGGAGAGGCGCCAGCAGAGGCACCAGCAGAGGCTCTCGACGAGGCAGATGAGGCCCGCGAGGACGAGGAGATGACCGATTTACTTGATTTCTTAGGAGGAAGCGGGGCCACATGATTGGGAGATCCCTTGATCCATATTTCTTTTTGTTTATATTTTTCCTGTTATATATTTTTGTTTGACTAAGGAACTAACGTTTGTTTCATGTTTTGACTTTTGTTTTGTACATACATATCGTTTGAGTTGTTACGTCGGTACTTGTTTCATTGTTGTCAATAATGTTTGTTGAAATGTCGGGACCGTGTAGAGTTTTTCATTTAGGAACGTCGTCCTAAAAAATAAAATGAACCAAAAATCCTAATAAAAAGAAAGAAGCGTTGTGAATAAAATGTCTGCGTATACAAAGAAAAAGGAAAGTGTGTATAAAAGGATTTTTTTTGTGTGTAAATGATGCGTGGAAAGGAATTCTTGTGTGTGTGAGCAACGAGTGTATATGAAGAAACTTTTGTATGAACCATAAGTGTGTGTTGGGAAAAATGAAAAAATCTTTGAACGTAAATAGGGTTTGAAATATAGACCGTGTGACGTAAAGAGAAAGGGTTCCAATGCGTGTACAGAAAAAGTTTGTCATGTATAAGAATGTAGATGTACAAAGAAAAATTTCTTCATAGAGGACCATAGGTGTATAATTTTGTGAATATATAAAAATGAAACAAAAAGGAAAAAGAAAGAAAGACCGCGAAGGTCGACATGTTATAGTTAAGAAGTATAAATCATTCGTAAAGAGCAAACGTATCTCTGAAACAAGGGACTGATGCTAAGAGTTTATTTTCCGGAATAAACCGAGATAAGAATGGATGAATTCATTGAACTGATGAAAGAACATAACTTGGAAACGTTGGGTCTGTCTGTGTAAATTCCCAACCGTAGTATCACAATGCCATAAACGGGATGCTTGAGTGCCCACCTGGTTGTAGCCATGACTAATTTTGCACGTTGTTTTCAAATCATCATTGTCACGCGTGCCTTATGGAATAATATGAAAGTTCGGCCCGAAATCGACACCTTGACACCCAAATTTGTTTCGCCCCAGATATCAAGATTGGGGTTCCCACAATAAAAGACCCCATTGAGACACAACCTTAGACCTTGTTGAACCTTGGCCTATAAAAAAGGAATCCTCATCCTTTCCCCCGAAGCAAAGGACAGCGGAATCTCCTCAAAGGAAAGCGAATAGAATGCTAAAACCCGATTTCCCAAAGAAAGGGGTGGAAAAGGAGAAAATAGAAAGAAAGAAAAGAAAAGAAGATGAAAATAAAGAAAAGAACAATAAAAAAGAAAGAGAAAGAATGATTCCCGGCCGAAGATCGGAAGGGGTGGAAATGGAAAAGATCGGAGGCAAACAGAATAATTCTCGATCAATGAAAGAAAAAGATCAGAGAACCTTCCGACCAGATAAATTTTCTGCAAGGTAAGTGACTGTCGGCAAAGGAAAACCCATTTTTGGTGTTTCTTCCTTTCAGATTGCCATTCAAGGTCGTTCTCGACTGGCGATATCCCACCCCACCTGAACAAAGAGGAAAAGACCGAAACACCCAGCTTCCTCTCCAAAAAACACTACCCTCGAGAAAATCCTATTGGTCCGTGATCGTACGTTTGATCTTTGATTCGATAGGAAGTCGTGTGCAAAATAGAGTCATGGTGCAGTTATGGTTTGGGAATAGGATAAAACACTTGCCTTGCGAGTTTTATACACTATGAGTGATTTATTTTCAGCTCAGCCCGATGTTTCCCCAGCATGTTCATTTAAAAGCTAAAAGTTGACGTCCTGCCCTTCATTCTCGGTTACAAAGAAGATTACCCTTGGCACAAGTATATTGTTTCTCTAAGATATGGTGCTCTCGCGAATGATTTATTTTTCTTTACGAAAAGCATGTTTGCCTTTCAGGTGGAAAAACCCGGTGGACCGTTCGGTCCCACCAACCCCCCTTTTTTCGGAGCCCCATGAATTTTATTGCCTAGCGTTGTTCATGTGTCATCCACCTTGGAGTTTGGAGCTATGTTTCATGATTGCCTAAGTGCGGACCCTCAAGGAAATCCTCCATTCTCCCCCTTTTTCGGAGCCCCGTGAATGTTATTGCCTAGCGCTGTTCATGTGTCCTCCACCTTCGAGTTTGGAGCTATGTTTCATGATTGCCTAAGTGCGGACCCTCAAGGCAATCCTCCATTCTCCCCCTTTTTCGGAGCCCCATGAATGTTATTGCCTAGCGCTGTTCATGTGTCCTCCACCTTCGAGTTTGGAGCTATGTTTCATGATTGCCTAAGTGCGGACCCTCAAGGCAATCCTCCATTCTCCCCCTTTTTCGGAGCCCCGTGAATGTTATTGCCTAGCGCTGTTCATGTGTCCTCCACCTTCGAGTTTGGAGCTGTGTTTCATGATTGCCTAAGTGCGGACCCTCAAGGCAATCCTCCATTCTCCCCCTTTTTCGGAGCCCCATGAATGTTATTGCCCAGCGCTGTTCATGTGTCCTCCACCTTCGAGTTTGGAGCTATGTTTCATGATTTCCTAAGTGCGGACCCTCAAGGCAATCCTCCATTCTCCCCCTTTTTCGGAGCCCCATGAATGTTATTGCCTAGCGCTGTTCATGTGTCCTCCACCTTCGAGTTTGGAGCTGTGTTTCATGATTGCCTAAGTGCGGACCCTCAAGGCAATCCTCCATTCTCCACCTTTTTCGGAGCCCCATGAATGTCATTGCCTAGCGCTGTTCATGTGTCCTCCATTATCAAGCGCGAAGCCTCTGGGGACTGGGAAATATGTTCTTCTGTTGTTTTCCGGATCGGTTCCTTCGCCAAACATGTGTATATGTGTATATGTATATTATATTCGTTGTTCTTGTTGTTGTTTGTATTTTGTTTTGTGTTGTACAGCAAAAAAAGAAGGAGTAGAGACGAGAATCGTCATCACGGAAAGGGCAGGATGAACGAAATCAGTGTCTTATCTTTGCTTTCCTCTTATCTCTGATGAGAGGTAAGTAAAGAGGGGCAACTGTCATACCCTAATTTCGTCCGGGGATTATAATTTGATGATATACAGCCATTGATTAGCCGCTTCGAGATGTTTGGCACCCTTTGTTGCACAATATGTGAAGTCCCGAGACGTGCCAAAAATCAAAAGGAAGCAGGCTTACGCGATCCGTGAAAATTCCATGATGTGACGGAAATCGAAAGGAGGTATTTTTCGCAATCCGTGAGTTTTCGTAACTTCTTCGAAAGCTAAAAAAGAGTAAATACATAATCCGTAAGGACTCGTAACCTTGCGGAAGGAAAATAAGTATCGTTACGAAATTCGTAAATTTTCGTAACGTTACGGAAAAAGAATTACCAAAAAAGGTAGAGGGGGTGCATTTAGTATAAAGGGGGGGTACAAATAGCAATCAGGCCCACTTGGGCCTTCCAGATTCTTCCTCCAAAAGGATGTTGCTTCTGGAGGAAGTAACCTTGCTCGCCTGGGCAAGCTGGGTGGCAAGCTCCTCCCCTATTTTGCTATAAATAGGGGGAGGAGTGAAGGGAGAAGGGGTTCAGCCTTCTTGGCACTTCTCATTCTCTCGAAATTACTGAGGAAAATTATTTCTATGAAGAAAATCCAAGCCGAGGCGCTTCCGTAACATTTCCGTAACGTTTCTGTGAGTAATTACACGAAGATTCTCGACCGTTCTTCAACATTCATCGTTCGTTTTTCGTTTTCTTCAGTCTTCAACGGGTAAGTACCTCAAACCGAGCTTTTCAATTCATTCTATGTACCCGTGGTGGTCCACATTTTGTTTCATGTATTTTTATTCTCGCTTTCATTCGCTTTTTATACCCCTTTTGACGTGCTTAAGTCATTTATTTAAGTCATTTCTCGCCTAATCTAAAAATAAAACAAATTTCCACCTATCGTTTGAATTGTATCATCCGTTAAATTCGGTTAAAATGAATTCCGACCGTTAGGTCGTGCCGTAACCACGTTGGAAATCAAAAAAGAGGTAAAATAATAATATAATAATCAAAAAAATACCTTTTAGTAAAATAAAGCGAAAAATCAATCGGACGTTTTCTCTTTGGGATTTCTCATTCTTAATTGAATTGACTAATAACTAAAGTGAAACTAAGGCTAAAATCAACTCGCCTAGTCAAGCTTGTCCACAAAAAATAAGGTTTTGAAAGTTTATCATTTCAGTTTCTTACCAAGTAAAATGGATCATTTTTAAGGTCCAACGCCTTAAAATGATCACCTTTCAAGTAAAAAGAATCACTTGATTCACGCATAAGGAAGAACTACGTAGGTCTGATTTCCTCTTTGACGGAGGGTACGTAGGAGCAAAAGCCCCGCTTTTGTCGACCTCAAAAAATAAAAAGAACTAAAAGTTAAGATAACACAATTTCCACAATTCTAAAAATAGGTTCTTGTCATTCGAGACAAACGTAAGAGGTGCTAATACCTTCCTCAAGCGTAAATACAACTCCTGAACTTAGAATTTTCATTTTGACCGGTTTCCTTCGGTTTTTCCGACGTTTTCCACAAATAAACGTTGGTGGCGACTCCGCGCATCTTTCCTCCTTTGGAAAGCGCACCCATGAGCCTCTCCCTCGCTCGCCCGCAAAAGGGCACGTTGCGACACACACCTTAAGAGAATATAAGGTCCTTTGCCCTTAGATGCTTAACCGAGACTTGTGCTCCCGGTTAAGGGGCCAGTAGTTTCCTTTTATCAGTTCCTGGGCCACCCCCTGATTTTGGAGGGCGACCAACTGTGCGAGCACATCCAGAGAGGGAGGCTATCACGCATCTACTATGCATACCGGGGCAAGATTTCACCCGTGTCGTTGCAAAAAGACGAGTGCAGATCATGCGCACCAACATGACCACTCTTACGTGGATATGGATGATGTTGCTATTTAGCAACATTCTGCCCAGCGACCACAATGCCAATCTCCCCCTGCAGATGTATCAGTTGGTCTGTGCCGTCATGACATAGGTAAGTATGCACATGGCTCAATTGATTTCTGATGTCATCTATTGTTTGCAGGGATCGCGCCCACAAGACGCCCAGTGGACCCGAAGAAGTCCAATAGGGCCCTGGGGTTTCCAGCTCTGGTTACGGGCCTCTGTCAGTCCTACAGGGTGCCCATCCCCCCAGCGATGTCATGTTATCGTGACATAGGTAAGTATGCGCGTGACTCAATTGATTTCTGATGTCATCTATTGTTTGCAGGGATCGCGCCCACAAGACACCCAATGGACCCGAAGAAGTCCAACAAGGCCTTGGGGTTTCCAACTCTGGTTACGGGCCTCTGACAGTCCTACAGGGTGCCCGTTCCCCCAGCGAGGTCATGCCATCATGACATAGGTAAGTATACATATGGTTCAACTGATTTCTGATACCATCTATTGTTTGCAGGAATCGCACCCACAAAGACACCCAGTGGACCCGGAGAAGTCCAACAGGGCCCTGGGGTTTCCAGCTCTGGTTACGGGCCTCTGTAGTCCTACAGGGTGCCCGTTCCCCCCGGCAAGGTCACATCATCATGACATAGGTAAGTATGCACATCACTCAACTGATTTCTGATTTCATCTATTGTTTGCAGGGATCGCGCCCGCAAGACACCCAGTGGACCCGAAGAAGTCCAACAGGGTCTTGGAGTTGCCAAGCTCTAATTACGGGCCTCTGTCAGTTCTACGGAGTGCTTGTCGCCCCCAGCAAGGTCATCAGGCCCCCTACTAATCGAGCTTTCATCAAGAAGTACTGCGTCCCCACTCCCCAGGCAGGCGCAGGGCGAAACACCACAGCAGCCTGAGGATGGCCGGCAGCGGGCAACAGACGTACCGCCATCACCTCTAGAGTTCACCTCAGCTCATCCACAAAAAGGTTAGAGCGTTGCTTACGACCCATGGCCGACCAATAGGCGACCAAGTCCAAAGCCATAGGTAAGCAAAGTACTAGGTCCGTGACCAACAAGCCATCACGTGTCCAGCTCAAGACGTTAAAGAAGCGCTACTAGGAGTCAACCTAGTACCTTTTAAATCTCTGCTTGTTATTTGATCACTTTTGTTTCTAAAGTCATAGCAGGACACACCTATTTGCTCATGATCCTAGGAATTTAAATAAAACAAGCATAAGCTTGGAAGGTAGTCATACCTCACAAAATATATATATATATATATATATATATATATATATATGTATGTTTAGGTAGAAAGATACCTTGGATATGCATGTATGTAGCAAAAAATACTTCACAAAATATATATATGTATGTTTAGGTGGAAAGATACCTTGAATATGCATGTATGTAGCAAAAATACTTCACAAAATATATATATGTATGTTTAGGTAGCAAGATACCTTGGATATGCATGTATATAGCAAAAATATCTCACAAAACATATATATGTATGTTTAGGTAGCAAGATACCTAGGACATGCATGTATATAACAAAATACCTCACAAAAATATACGTATGTTTAGGTAACAAAATACCTCAAAAAAAAAGAGCAAAAAGAGCGAGCACAAAAAGGAAAAAGAAAGAAAGACCTCGAAGGTCGACATGTTATGGTTAGGAAGAATAAATCATTCGTAGAGAGCAAACATATCTTCTGGAAACAATGGACTGACGCTAAGAGTTTATTTTTCTGAATAACCAAGATAAGAATGGATGAATTCATTGAACTGATGAAAGAACATAATTTGGAAGCGTTGGGTCTGTTTGTGTAAATTCCCTACCGTAGTATCACAATACCATAAATGGGATGCTTGAGTGCCCACTTGGCTGTGGCCATGACTAATTTTGCACGTTGTTTCCAAATCATCATTGTTGCACGTGCCTTGTGGAATAATATGGAAGTTCGGCCCGAGACCGACACCTTGACACACGAATTTGTTTTGCCCCAGATATCAAGATCGGGCTCCCACGATAAAAGACCCCATTGAGACACAACCTTAGACTATTTTGAACCTTGGCCTATAAAAAGAATCCTCATCCTTTCCCCCGAAGCAGAGGACAACAGAATCTCCTCAAGGGAGAACAAATAGAATGCTAAAACCCGATTTCCCAAAGAAAGGAATGGAGAAGGAGAAATGAAAAGAAAGAAAGCGAAGAAAAGAAAAAGAAAGAAAAGAAAAAAATGAAAAAGAAAGAAAAGGAAAAAATAAGAAAGCAAAAGAAGGATTCCCGATCGAAGATCCGAAGGAAGTAAAAAGGAAATCGGAGGAAAATAGAATAATTCCCGATCAATGAAAGAAAGAGAATAGAAAATCTTCAGACCTGATAAATTTCCGGCAAGGTAAGTGACTGCCGACAAAGGAAAACCCATTTTTTGGTGGTTCTTCCTTTCGAATTGTCATTCAAAGTCATTGTCGACTGGCGATATCCCGCCCCACATAAACAAAGAGGAAAAGACCGAAACACCAAGCTTCCTCTCCAAAAAAACACTACCCTCGAGGAAATCCTATTGATTCGTGATCGTACGTGTGATCTTTGATTCGATAGGAAATCATGTGCAAAATAAAGTCATGGTGTAGTTATGGTTTGGGGTAAGGGTAAAACACTTGCCTGTGTGAGTTTTTATACACTATGAGTGATTTATTCCCAGTTTCAGCTTAACCCGATGTTTCCCCTGAATGTTCATTTAAAAGCTAAATGTTGACATCCTGCCCTTCATTTTCGGTTACAAGGAAGATTACCCTTGGCATGAGTATATTGTTTCTCTAAGATATGGTGTTCTCGCAAATGATTTATTTTTCTTTGCAAAAAGCATGTCTGCCTTTTTAGGTGGAAAAAACCTGGTGGACCATTCGGTCCTGCCAACCAATCTTGTTCGGAGACCCATGAATTGATTGCCTAGCGCTGTTCGCCAATTCTCCATTCTCCACTTTTATTCAGAGCCCCATGAATTGATTGTCGTTCATGCATCCTCCACCAACGAGTCTGGAGCCCCACAGATTGATTGTCTAGCGCTATTCGCCAATTCTCCATTCTCCACTTTTATTCGGAGCCCCATGAATTGATTGTTGTTCATGCATCCTCCACCAACGAGTATGGAGCCCCGCGAATTGATTGCCTAGCACTGTTCGCCAATTCTCCATTCTCCACTTTTATTCGGAGC
The DNA here is from genome assembly GCF_004193775.1 of Glycine soja. Taxonomy (NCBI): domain Eukaryota; kingdom Viridiplantae; phylum Streptophyta; class Magnoliopsida; order Fabales; family Fabaceae; genus Glycine; species Glycine soja. Next base: position 27,210,950 of record NC_041004.1, read on the forward strand.
CCCATGAATTGATTGTCGTTCATGCATCCTCCACCAACGAGTCTGGAGCCCCACAGATTGATTGCCTAGCGATGTTCGCCAATTCTCCATTCTCCACTTTTATTCGGAGCCCCATGAATTGATTGTCGTTCATGCATCCTCCACCAACGAGTCTGGAGCCCAGCGAATTCATGGCCTAGCGTTGTTCGCCAATTCTCCATTCTCCACTTTTATTCAGAGACCCATGAATTGATTGCCTAGCACTGTTCATGTGTCCTCCACCGTCAAGTGCGGAGCCTCCGGTGACTGGGAAATGTGGTTTTTGTTATTTTTCCGATTGGTTCCTTCGCCAAACATGTGTATATATGTATATTATGTTATTGTTGTTTTTGTTGTTGTTTGTATTTTGTTTTGTGTTGTGCAGAAAAAAGAAGAAGTAGAGACGAGAGTCGTCATAGATTAATCACGAAAAGGGCAAAGACGGACGAAATCAGTGTTTTTATCTTTACTTTTCTCTTATCTCCGATAAAAGGTAAGTAAAGAGGGGCAACTGTCATACCCTAATTTCGTCTGGGGACTATTGCTTGATGGCATGCAACCTTTGATTGACTACTTCGAGGTACTTAGCACCCTTTGTTGCACAATATGTGAAGTCCCAAGACGCGCCGGAAATCAAAAGAAAGCATGGTTACGCAATCCGTGAAATTCTGTAATGTGGTGGAAACCAAAAGGAAGTATTGTTACGCAATCCGTGAGTTTCCATAACTTCTTTGAAAGCTAAAAAAGAGTAAATACATGATCTGTAAGGTTCCGTAGCCTTACGGAAAGAAAATAAGTATCGTTACGAAATTCGTAAAGTTTCGTAACGTTACGGAAAAAGAATCACCAAAAAAAGCAAAGGAAGGGTGTATTTAGTAAAAAAAGGGTGCAAATAGCAATCATGCCCACTTCTGGAGGAAGCAACCTGGCTCGCCTGGGTGAGCTGGGTGGCAAGCTCCTCCCCTATTTTGCTATAAATAGGGGGAGGAATGAAGAAGGAAGGGGTTCAGCCTTCTTGGCACTTCGTATTCTCTTGAAATTGCTGAGGAAAATTGTTTCCGTGAAGAAAATCTAAGCCGAGGCGCTTCCGTAACGTTTCCGTGGGTAATTACGTGAAGATTTTCAACCGTTCTTCGACATTCATCGTTCGTTCTTCGTTTTCTACGGTCTTCAACCGGTAAGTACCCCAAACCGAGCTTTTCAATTCATTCTATGTACCCGTGGTGGTCCTCATTTGTTTCATGTACTTTTATTCTCGTTTTCATTTACTTTCCATTTTGACGTGCTTCAGTCATTTATTTAAATCATTTTTTGCCTAATCAAAAAATAAAATAAATTTCCACCGATCATTTGATTTGTAATATCCGTTAATTTCTGTTAAAATGAATTCCGACCATTCGGTCGTGCCCTAACCACATTGGAAATAAAAAAAGAGGTAGAATAATAATATAATAATCAAAAATACCTTTTAGTAAAATAAAGCGGAAAAATTAATCGGACATTTCTCTTTGGGATTACTCGTTCTTAATTGAATTGACTAAATAACTAAAGTGAAACTAAGGCTAAAATCAACCCGCAAAGTCAAGCTCATCCACAAAAAAGTCACTAAAAAAAAGGATTTGAAAGCTCAATATCTCAGTTTTTCTTACCAAGTAAATGGATCATTTTTAAGGTCCAACGCCTTAAAATGATCACTTTCCAAGTAAAAAGAATCGCTTGATTCACCCTTAAAAAAGAACTACGTAGGTCTGATTTCCTCTTCAATGGAGGGTACGTAGGAGCAAGAGCCCCGCTTTTGTCGACCTCAAAAATAAAAAAGAAATAAAAGTTAGGGTAACACAATTTCACAATTCTAAAAAATAGGTTGTTGTCCTTTGAGACAAACGTGAGAGGTGTTAATACCTTCCTCAAACGTAAATATAACTCCCGAACTTAGAATTTTCGTTTTAACCGGTTTCCTTCGATTTTTCTGACGTTTTCCACAAATAAACGTTGGTGGAGACTCCGCGCATCTTTCCTCCTTTGGAAAGCGCACCCGTGAGCCTCGCCTCGCACGCCCGCAAAAGGGCATGTTGCGACATATATATATATATATATATATATATATGGGATGAAAATGCTACTTTAGTAATTTATCAGTTTATAATTTTTTTGTTTTATAATATTAAATATTAATTGTTGTTGATTTAGTAATGATTCAATTGTAGTTAAATCAACATATCATAAATTTTAACTCATTTATTTAAACTTACAAAAAATGTGGTATACGAGTTTTAATATTTTTTAAGTTAATATTTTTTACTTTTGAGATTAAAAATTTGACAAGCTAGAAAAAAAATTATTTCTTATGGTTTAGGTACTAAATAGTGGCACTATCATTTTACTTTAATGCTATGAAATGGTCCACCAATCAGGTAGCTCAAACTGGACATTTTCTTCCTACACCATTCAAATCTCAAATAATTCATTTTAAATTTGAGTTATTATCTCAAATGCATCTATGCTTATTTATTTGAGATTGTAATTTAAATTTGCAAGGGCCAAATTATTGGATTATTTAGTAACAACAATTATAAGCAAATGACAAAAAAAATTATGTGTAGTGCAGGAAGAAAATCTCCTCAAACAGTGTGCACAATCCCAACAAATGGGCCTTAATAAAATGTATCTAAAACATCTCATTCATTCGATCCACACTTAATATTCATTTCAATTTCCTATTTCACCAGTAGTGGTATCCACTCACTCACATTCATTCATTCAAAACATAAAAACATAGACAACATTGATAAAGGAACGAACTTCATCTCACGCCCGAGCATAGCAAAGTTACACGATGCTCCATTTCACCTGGTAAGCATCTTCATAATACTGCACTCTAGGTTAAAAAAAATTATCCTCTATCACAGAACCAAGACTATGTTAGGGCTTTTAACTTGAAACACAAAATTGATACTTTTAACCTAGGAATATCATTTTTCAATAACAAAAATGGGTATATGCAGTGTGTGTAAGTGACTGTAACATGTAGTATTAAACCATAAAAGATTGGGACTTTGCTATAGGATCACCACATGCAAACGATATTGGCAAATTCTCTGTATTTGAGAGATTATTCATTCAAGGTTAGATTTTTATTATGATTAAATTGTTAAAAAAATAGTAACATCAATGTATATTAGTTCAGGAATTTAGTGAATACAAAGCACAAAATTGATACCTTCAACCTAGGAATTTTTATTTTTTCTGTAAGAACAATGCATATATGCAGTGTGTATCTGACAATAATGTGTAGCATTGTATCCATAAGAAATTAACACTTTACTACAAGATCACTACATGCAAACTATAATAGAGTATATTTTGTATTTGAGAGATTATTCAATTCAATCAAGGTTAGATTTGTAAACTGATTAAGTCGTTAATAGTGACACAGAACAACAACATATTTTGTGTATATCTTTATTTATGCTTAACCATTTGAAAATAGTAACTTGGTTATATTGTAAATGGAATTTAGAAATCATGGATGAGGATCAGAAGAATTGGAATGATATGACTAAGGTAATGATGATGGTTAACAGAAAATCAACTGACATGTTCAATACAATTCACATTAAGGATCAAGTTAGGAATTTCAAGACTATTCTCAAATATACTTGACATGATATAACATATTAGTATTTCTTATATTAGTTTACTTTAAATGTAGTCTTATGGTGAAATTAGTAGAAGCTTAGCTATAAGATGGAAGGATGAATTAAAGCATATTTGGCACCTCATAAATAGTAATGGAAAGATACACTCTGTTAAATACAACCAAGATCTTTAGAACCCAACTATAGTGGTAGCTAGACTGAACTGAGAGATTACTATGAACTGACAGGTAATCCTCAAGTAACCATGGCCCATTTTGAATCATCATTTTTCCTCCTAACTATGTACAAAAGCACCTATCAACCACAAGCTTATCCAAAGTGGCATTCCTTGTACCACCAAAATCCTAACTCAGTCACCTTAAGAGTCCTATTGAATCTGTACAAAGTAACTTGTAGTAGTTTGGTGAGTAATTCAACATTGTATATAACAAGTACCTCTACCTGTGAAATTTTTAAAAACATATACATATCTAACATGAACTTAATCTTAATTTCAAGATTTGTTGAGTACTATGTACTCATTTATGAAAAATGAAAATTTCACCCATGTTAATTTGGAAGGGACTACAAAATGCAAGATTGTTTACAATGATAGGAGGAAGTATGCAAAGATTGGTTCTGGATGGAAGTCTTTTGCAAATTCACAAAATTTGGAAGCTGGCTAGGAAATTATATTTGAGTTCCCAGATCCAAAATCTAACTTTGTTTTATCCTGGATTACTTTGTAATTTAAGTGCATTATACTCTACCAATCTTTGTAAACTTTTGTTTATAACTCTTTCTGGTGTATTTTATGGGAAATGATGTTAGAAATGGTGTTGCTATCATTTTGTGAACCTATGAGCTAACTAGATAACTTTATTATGTAAAATATATTACGTATTTGATAACTGCGAAATTTGAGTTAATTTGATGGTTAATTTTGGCTAAGAATGGTTACAATTTCTTTACTTTACTGTTGTTTTTAATGAAATAATAAAGAAATTAATATCTTTGTAGTTTTTTATTAGCATAAGTTAAAAGAAGAAGATTTGAAGTGCTTTGGAGGAAAATTACTGCAAAAATTAGAAGAAAAAACCTTGAAGAAAAATTGAAAGAATTGGACAACCCGCTTAGCGCGCAAGACAGAACCCACACACTGGTCTATCCCTTAGGGAAAACCCTCTCTCTTTAGTCATTCCCCTTTTTCTTATTATTAGTCATTCATCATCTTCTTTCATCCACATCAACCCCCTAAAGTGTAAAATTCTCTCATGACAATGAGAGGCTAAACCCCCCCCCTTAGTTAGGGTCTGACAAGCCTAAAAAATCAACAGATGTATTGTAATGCTTCATATCTATTAATGCAATTAGGTGTTTTCTTTCCTATTATCCTTTCTTATTTTAATTTCATGTATCACTCATTCTTGCATCATCTTTAGGGATTAGTCTCTCGGGAGAGGGTAATCCTTAATAGAAATACAAGGAAGGTCTTACATGCATCAGTTTTAGGGATTAGTCGCTAGGGAGAGGATAATTTCTAATAGAACTCAAATGAAAGGGTATCTTAATAAAATCATTGTTACACATAGAGTGATTGCATTATGCCCATGCATCAAAGCAACCATCTAGAATTAGAGCTTCATGCATTTTATCAATTGAATCTTTGGAAAGACATTTGGGAAGATAGATAGGTAAGATAGGCTTGTCATCGTGAGACATCTGGGGCAAGTATTTTAATAGATGTGTGTAGGAAAAATTTACCAAATTGATAGAGAAAATTTAAAAATCATACATCTTAGGCAAATAAGGCATGCTAGGCCCCAACATCCTTGCATTCTGATTCCATCTTTTCACATTTAAATTGTTATTTGTTTTTCCTGTTATCTTTTTTCTGTGCCTTACTCCAAATTTCACACTTACAATTCTTTATCTCTTTCTTCTTTTGTTTCTTCTTATTGCTTAATAATTGGGTTTGCATCATTTAAGTACAACCAAAGTCCCTGTGGATTCAACACTTGGACTTCCATTTTAATCTTTACTACTTGTGATGAAATTAGTACACTTGCCAATCTGTTAACAAGTTTTTGGTGCCGTTGCCGGGGACTTTGGTTTTCGTACTTGGTTGTTACAAATCCCAATTTGAGAGCAATCATTCTTTAATTATTATTTAAATTTTGTTTTATCTTTTTATTTTATTTTATTTTTAAAAAAAAAAACTACTTTCAGTTTTTCTTTATTCACTCTTCTTTTATTCTTTTTTTAAAAAAAATTAAAAAAAAATAATTTGTTTTATTTATTTTACCTTGATAACCTGCACGATAGTGTTCTCTTTTGTGTGTGCAAGGAAACAACCTTGTTCCTTTGGATTTAGAAATTGAAGCAACCTGCAGAAAGAACAATGTCGCAAGAAAAATGAAAGAACAACAAGAGGTGCAGAGGAATCAAGAAGAGAGAGGACCTTCATCATCCGAATTATCTTCTCCCTCGCGGGTGACTAGTCCACATTCCTTCTTTGAATAACGCATCATGGCAGATGACTGTCCACAGAGGATGACGCTAGAGGACCACTCTAGCTCTACTACACCTTAGTACTTCACCAGCATAGCCAGACCAGATGTGTAGGCAGCCAACATTTCATATCCACATTCCCCTATCTAGCTGATTCAAGGGAATTTATTCCATGGCCTACCGAATGAAGATCTGTACGCACACCTGGCCACACACATTGAGATCTGCAACATGGTGAAGATAACAGGAGTTCCAGAAGACGCCATCCGCCTCAACTTATTTTCTTTCTCCTTGACCGGTGAAGCAAAAAGATGGCTTCACTCATTTAAGAGGAATAGCATGTGGACATGGGAAGAGGTGGTGGAGAAGTTCCTGAAGAAGTACTTCCCGGAGTCCAAGACTGTTGAGGGAAATGTGTAAATCTCATCCTTCCACCAATACCCTCTTGAATCGCTGAGCGAAGCCCTTGATTGCTTCCATGGGTTACTCCAAAATACTCCTACACATGGGTTCAGCGAGCTAGTCCAGCTCAACATCTTCATTGAAGGCTTGCGACCATGTCCCTGAAGAAGCTATGGAGCTGATAGAGAATATGGCGGCCAGTGATCATGCCATTCTTCTTAATCGAGCCTACACGCCTATAAAGAAAAGGCTTCTTGAGCTTACTTCTCAAGATGCTATGTTGGCTGAAAACAAGCTCCTGGCCAAGACCTTAGAGACCCTCACAACAACTCTGAGTAATCTCCCTCAATAACTGCATGCAGTGCAACATTCTCCATCTTCAGTCATGCACATTGGGAGATGCAACATCTGTGGTGGCACTCATGAGTCAGGCTCATGCATGGTCCAAGATGACACAACTAATTACATGGGCTACCAGGATCATCAAGGATTCCATCAAGGAGGACCACCAGGCTTTTATCAGAGAGGTAATTTTTCGTAGGGCCAAGGTTGGAGATCCCATCCAGGGAATAACTTCAACCAAGGGGGTTCACCTTATCAGTCTCCTAGCAAGGAGCCCAGCCTATGGGAGGAAACCACTAAGCTGGAGGAATTGTTGGTATAGTTCATGCAGAGGATCGAGTCACATCAGAAGAGTATCGATGCAGCAATCAGAAATCTGGAGGTATAGATTGGCCAACTAGCTAAGCTAATTATTGAAAGGCCCACTAAAACCTTTGGGGCCAATACTAAGATGAATCCCAAAGAGGAGTGCCAAGTAATTTTCACTAGGATGGAAGAGAAGGAAAAGAAAATCGAGGAGGATGTGCGTGATGAGGAAGGAGAAAAGAAAGAAGAAAGAGAAAAAGATGAAGAAAAAAATGAGGAGAGAACACAACAACAATGGGAGAAGTGCTCACAAGTAAAAATTTAACAAAAAATTATTCTCCAAGTCAATACCTTTCCTCATCAACTGATTGTCAAGGAAGAAAGGCATGGAGAACATGTGAAATCTTTAAGTGTCATTATTTCCTTGATCACCAACACTTGCAATGATATGGAATGTGTTTTCGGGATACATGAGTTTCATGGAGTCTCTAGCTAAGAGGCGAAAATGCAAGAAAGATGTGTTCTACATGACCTTCATGCCACTTTGAAGGCATTGAACCCGTCAAGCTAATGATGTTAAAGAAGCGCTTATTGGGAGGCAACCCAGGATTTCTTACCATATCTCTCCTTTAGTTAATTGCATTGTGTGTTTTTTTAGGATATTTGTGTGTTGTTAGGAATAGAAGGAAAGTTGAGGGATGTGAAAAATAAGTCATGGATTATCAGGTAGGTGCTATCTTAGAACCTAATTTTGAATCCAAAGAAAAATCATGAGTTCCTTGTTAGCCCAGCCACATTACAAGCCTAAAAATCCCTTAGTGATCCACAGTATGTATGTATGATTACATTAACTGATATGAAGTGTAAAGTTGGGAACACTATTTTCAATTGTTGGATTAAAAACACTCTTAGCTGAGACACTTATGCGCTGAGAGAAACACTAGCCTTGTGAGGAATGAAGTGTGGTAAGTATGCCTTAATGAAGTTTTTACTTGCTAACCTTTTTCATCTCCATGTGCATTCCTTCATGCTTTCATCACAAGATCAAGACAAATGCAAGATCAGGGTCAGTCATTGAAAGGTTTGAAATGGTTCGAAGTTATCTTATGTACCAGAACATGCAGAACTTGTCTTTTGCTTGAGGACAAGCAAATGTTTTAATTTGTATTTAAATATTATTAGATTTGGTTTTCATTTACTTCTTTTCATTTACTATTTAGTTTTGGTTGTTGGAATGTGGAAGGGGAGTGGGAAATTTTTATGCTTGTTGTGTTTAGTTTTTAAAAGAAATTATAAGTTGGGTGTGTGTTGAAACATTAAACTTAAGTTGGTAATAGGGATGGCTTATGTGTTATTTTGGGGGGTTTTATAACTTTAAATGTTGAGATGCTTTATGTATGATTATAGTTGGTTTTCAACTCAGTTGTTTGGTTCAAGCTTATTTAGTAATAGGTGAAATGTTGTGTCTTATGTTTTGCATTTTAGAGGTTTTAGTTTTAACATTTCCTGATAATCTTATATTAGTTTTGTAATAACTGCTAAATATTATTTGTTTTTTATAATAAAAATATATTGGAAATATCTTTAAAAATATTTATTTGCCAGTTATTTTTGGCTTAAATGTTAGGAATTGATATTTTTCTTATTTATGACTTGAAGATATGAAAAGGAGGAATTAAAAGCAAAAAAGATCCAGAAAATATCAAAAATATGAATAAGAAAGATCTTTTGCATCAGGCTCAAGTCCACTCCAGCAACTATAAAAATGGAATCAAGCACAAGTCCACTCCAACAACTATAAAAAGGAGTCAAGCCAAGGAGAAAAGACACACTGAGTCTCAGAGCACTCTAATACACACCCCAAGCCTGTGAACTCTCCCTTAGGGAATTCTTTCTTCTCTCTCATCATTTTCTATTCCTTTTTTCTGTAACGATCCACCTCGTCGCTATGATACCACAACTCTAAACCGCAAAAATTTCAATTTTTAATTGAAAACTCCATTAATTTACTTTGAAAAATGAAAGTAAAATTTTCACAATATACATTCACCAAACAATGTACCATTACTTAAATGAATACATATATACATACATGCATACATACATACATATATATATATAGGTATAGTAACTCAGTACACATCATTCACATAATGGAAAGTAAATTTGTTCATACATATAATTAAATTTGTGATTTATATCCTCAATTCAAAAAGAGAATTATGGAACCAGCTACGGAGGAGTTGATTAACAAAACATAACTCTCTCCCAAAGTAATCCCAACGTCATCACGTCGGCTTGGTGGCTCAACAAAAGAATCTTACTTCACGTACTCCACTGCTGTCATTCTGCTCCCATGAACAAAGGTTTGCGATCATCACAGGTACCAACAGCACGGTACAAAAATTGCGAGGGTGAGTTTATTATAAAAGAGATTAATACAAAAATCAAATAACCATAATTAGTAAGAAAACATTAACAATTACCATAAGCATATACAAACATCCTTTAGTCCAACATACACTCAACAAGTAGTCATCATCCATCCATAATTCCAATCAATCATGCTCAATATGATGCGTGCACCTGACCTCAACTCTCAAATGAAATGTGGTACCATTACTCAAGGAAATAGCCTAAGCGTGTCCACACGATACTATCACTTAGGAAAACTAGGCAGTAAGTGTCGAGGTCACCCTATCGTGCATAGGCAACTCCCCCCCCCCCCAACAATGATCAGTCTGAGTCTCAAGGGAGTTCCAAATCGAGTGACATGCCCCCAAGTACTGTTGGACAAGTGGCCTCATAAATTTTAAGAAGGGGGGGTTGAATTAAGATTTTGTTGACTATTCCTAATTGAAAATTTCCCTTTCTTAGATATTCCCTAGATTCAATTATTTCTTTAATTGTAAATTACTCGAATAACAAATAAGAAGAAGTAAACTTCAAGAAATATAAACACAACAGAAAGTAAAAGAGATTAAGGAAAGAGATAATGCAAAACCGGATTTATATTGGTTTGGCCACAACCCGTGCCTACGTCTAGTCCCCAAGCAACCTGCTTGAGATTTCCACTATCCTTGTAAAATCCTTTACAAGCAATGAACCACAAAGGACTGCCCTCCTATGTGTTCAGTGATTACAACCAAGAAGTTATTCCCATTTCTTGCAATGAACCCCAAGGAACATTGGTCCCTTGTGTCCAGTGACAACAACCAAGAAGTTATACCCACTTCTTGCAATGAACCCAAAAGACGTTGGTCTTTTGTGTCCAATGATCAACCAAGAAGCAAATCCTGCTTCTTGCAATGAACCCAAGGAACGTTGGTTCCTTGTGTTCAGTGTTTGTAACCAATAAGACCTTCTCTTGAAAACAGTCACCAAGAGTAGGTCTCTTGAAAAGCTTTTTGTAAGAATGGAGGAGAGGAAGAAAATAGAATAGCATAAGTTTTTTCCCAATGAACTTTTCTTGACAAAACAAGTGTTGAACAAAAACTCTTAGAAAAATGTTGAGAATTAGTGTTAATAAGTCTATGGAAATTCGTGTCATGGTCACATATTTATAGTCATTTGATAGCTCTTGAAGAACCATGTTAAAAGTTGTCACTCTTGGCAAAAACTAATCACTTTAAAAGTTGTGACTCTTTGGCAATTTATTTTTCAAAACCACTCACTTTAAAAGTTGTTACTCTTAGCAATTTCTTCAAAATCAGTCACTGGTAATTGATTTCCATAATGGTGTAATCGATTACACAGTTTATTTTATCAAAGGTTGTGACTCTTCATGTTGAAGTTTGAAATCCAACGTTCAGAACCACTGGTAATCGATTACAAATATTGTGTAATCAATTACACTATTTTGAAAATATTTTGTCACAAGTTGTGACTCTTGAGATTTGAAATTCAACGTTCAAAAAAATTGGTAATCGATTACATGCCCATAGTAATCGATTACTATTTTGTAAAATAGTTATAAAATTGTTTTGGGCTTCGGTTATCGATTACTGCCTTATGGTAATCGATTACCAAAGAGTAAAAACTCTGGCAAAAGATTTTTCTTTGAAAAATTCTTTTGGACAAATTGTGTTATTCAATATTTTCTTTGAAAAATTCTTTTTGTACTTATCTTGATGTTTTTCTTGAGGTTCTTGCATATCTTGAGTCTTCTCTTGAATCTTCACTTGAATCTTCTTGATTTCTTTAATCTTGTTTGAATGTATCTTTTTAAAAATCTTTGGCATCATCAAAATAATCTTGGAAGCTTTGCTTCTACAAGTACAAGTATTCTTCCTCATGAGAAACTACAAGTACTTATTGACAAAGTTTATACTATTTTCATGCAATATGAAGTATGAAACATGAGCTGCATCAATTCACTGACCGTGGATAATTAAAGATTCTAAGTCATCCCCCTTCAGATATGCTTAAAACTTTTTAACCACTCTATTTCCCCCACCAGGGATATCAAACATGGTCATTGCACCCCCATGTACATACACAACATACATCATCACAATGACATTTTCAACATCAACAACATCTCATCTCAATGTCATTATCAACATCAACATTGTCTCATCTCAATGTCATTTTCAATATCAATATCATCTCATCTCAATATCATTCTCAACATCATCATCATCTCATCTCAATGACATTATCATCAATAACAACATCATCTCATATCAGTTAATATCATCAATAACAATATAATCAGTAAATCACATTCTGCATATACATACATATACAGTCCATGCCTAAGATTCACACTCCCCAAGTCTTAAGACAACACAAGTCTAATAAAAACAAAAATGTCATTATCAATAACAGACATATCGCATCCCATTAGTCAAAACATTGTTTTTTCTTGAAAATCAGCATGCAATAGGGACAAACATACATTCCTATAGTTAAGTTCTCTGACCCCAACTATGGTATCAAAAGCTGTAAATTATAATAAACTCCCCTCACATATTATGAGCCCTACGTCAGTTCCTCTTTCCATCGCTTAGAGACCTCTCTCGTTCACGTTCATTAGTCCAAACGCAAGGTTCTATATATCAAATTCAAGGAAATCTAATATAGATTTCAGAAAGAAGTTTAACGACAACATTCAAGGTTAATTACCCTTGTCAAAACATAAAGGGCTAAGAGGGAGTTTCAGATTCTACTAAAAGGAGACGTCATTTTGAAATTCTTATCACGCCAATGTGATTGGGGTGAACACTGAAGGTCACAAAAATAACATCAATTTTATAAAAAGATAACTTTTACAACATCTCATTATTAAGGTTTTTCAAAGGAAGTGTAAAAACACCCTATTACAGTACCCAAAACACAAGAGACACTAAGAGAAACTCAAACCAACTAGGGGAAAGGCTTAGAATTCAATATTACCTCAGAGAAGCTACAAAAGAAAGGATTGAGAGATTTTTCTCCACCGAATCCTTGAGGTGGATTTTGAGGATTTCACTCCGATTAAAACGTTCCTCTTAGTGTGGTGGTTTGGTTGCAAGCAGTGGTGGCTCGTGGTGGCCACCGGTGGTCGTGGGTGGTGGAGAAGAAGGTGTTAGGGTTTGGGTGGGTGTTTGGAGAGGAGGAGAGCGAAAAAAATTGTGTTTTTCACGTTGAAGAACGTATTTATAATTTGCAGATCTCGCTTAGCGAGCTCATCTCACTAAGTAGGAGTCCACTTTTGGCACTAAGTGCGACCATTCTTGCTTAGCACAATTCCCTCTCGAGTTAGAATTTGCGCTAAGTGCAACAATTCTCGCTGAGCGCAATTCCTCTTGCGCTAAGCACAACAATTCCTACTTAACGCAATTCCCTCTCATGTTGTAATTATGCTTAGCACGCTTTCGCGCCAAGCCAAAGTTCAAAAGTTTTTATTATGAAAATCCCAACGGTCAAACTGTGAGCAAATGTCCTAGGAACCTCAAGTCAAAACTTGAAGACAATCCAACGGTTAACAAATTCTGGTTCACAATTTTACTAGAATAGGTTTAGGTAAAATTTGAAATCTCATAATTTCAACATAGGTCAATACAGCTCCACATAACTCAACATCCACATCAAGAAAATCACACATGACTAATTCACACCATACCTCAACTCATTCAAGTAAATCATACAATCAAATAACACGATGAATACAATTAAACATCGATTTATAATTAGCAAAATTTCAGGGCGTTACATTTTTCATCCCTTCTCTTCCATCAGTTTCTAAACCCCTTTTCAAGTGTAAGGCCCCTTTTGGCTATGAGAGGCTAAGCCCTTAGTTAGGGTCTATCAGGCCTAAAAAGCCAAAAGATGTATTATACACTTCATATTTATCAATTCAAGGTGTTTTCTTTCCTATTATCCTTTCTTACTTTTAATTCCATGCATCATTCATCCTTGCATCATCTTTGGGGGTTAGGTGCTCGACAGAGGATAATCCTTAATAGAAATACAAGGAAGGTCATGCATGCATCTGTTTTAGGAATTAGTCGCTCAACAAAGGGTAATTTCTAATAGAACTAAAAGGAAGGGATATCTTAATAAAATCATTGCTAGACATAGAGTGATTGCATTATGCCCATGCATCAAAGCAAGCATCAAGAATTAGAACTTCATGCATTTTATCTATTGAACTTTGCAAAGACATTTGGGAGATAGATAGGTAAAATAGGTTTGTCGTCGTGAGACATCAGGGGCAAGTATTCTAATAAATGTGGGTAGGAAAAATTCACCTAATTGATAGAGAGATATCTAAAATAATACATCTTAGGCAAATAAGGCTTGCTAGGTCCTAACATTCTCATCTCATTGAATTCCCTATTAATTCTTTTGTCTTCTATTATTTCCTTTGTCTATTGATATCTATTATTTAGTTATTGTTCTTTTTACTCATCTTCTACCTCATGTTGTCTTTTCCTCTTATAAATTGGAAATTATCCAACACAAGTACAAAACAAAGTCCCTGTGGAAATCAACACTCAAACTTTCGAGTACTTTACTACTTGGACATTTGGTACACTTGTCAAACTGTTAACAAGTTTTTTGTGCCATTGTCGGGGACTTTGTTCTTAGTACTTGGTTGCCATACATTTTCAATTTGTAAGTATTAATTCTTTTATTCTTTATTTTAATTCCATTTATTATTTTTCTTCTCCATTCTTTTTCTTCTATAATTTGCACAGTAGTGCTTGTTTTTTTGTATGCGAGGTAGAACTGCAATCGAAGATTTAGCTCCCCTAAATCCATAAATTGAAGCCACTTGCAAGTGTAACAACGCTGCAAGAAAAAGAAGAGAGTAAGAAATACAAGGTAGCAGTCAACCCTCACCTCCACCCTCTCCAAAAAGCCACTATCAAATGGAAGAGGAGCATGCATGATGAGTGACACTAGAAGACTATTCTATTACAGCTACCCCACAATTCTTCGCCAGTATTGCAAGGTCGGAGGTTCAAGCGACCAACATATCTTATCCTCACTCTCTCGTATAGCTAATGCAAGGAAATCTCTTCCACGGTCTACCAAATGAGGATCTTTATGCTTATCTCACCACCTACATAGAAATTTGTAACACTGTAAAGATAGTCGGTGTTCCCGAGAATGCCATACGCCTCAATCTTTTCTCTTTTTCTTTGGCAGGGGAACCAAAAAGGTGGATATACTCCTTCAAAGGCAATAGCTTAAGGACCTAGGAAGAAGTTGTCAAAAAGTTCTTAAATAAATACTTCCCAGTGTCAAAGACCATTGAGGGAAAGATGGAAATGTCCTCATTCCATCAATTTCTCGATGAATCACTTAGTGAGGCACTCAATTGTTTCCACAGACTACTTAGAAAGACACCTACACATGGGTACAGTGAGCCGATGCAATTAAACATCTTCATAGTTGGCCTGCGACCATAGTCAAAGCAAATTCTTGACGCATTCGCAGGGGGAAAAATCAAGTTGCAGACACTGGAGTAGGCAATGGAGTTAATAGAGAACATGGCGGTCAGTGATCACGCCATCTGTCATGATCGAGCATACACACCAACAAAGATGATCCTTCTAGAACTCACAACCTAAGATGCAACACTGGCCTAAAACAAGCTATTGGCCCGACAGATAGAGGCCTTGACAGAGACCCTCAGCAAGCTCCCTCAGCAACTACAAGCGGTAAGTTAAAGTCCCTCTCACTCTTCAATCATGCAAATAAGGGGATGCCACATTTGTGGTGGAGCACACGAGCTAGAGTAATGCATAGACCAAGAAGATTCTTCTAGGGAGGTGAACTACATGGGCGCTCAGAATCACCATGGATTCCAAGGCTACAACCAAGGAGGACCGTCGAGATTCAACCAAGGGAGGAATTTCACACAAGGCTCAAGCTGGAGGAATCATCCGAGGAACCAGTTCAACAAGGAGCAAAGAAGTCAACCTATCCAGAATTCCAACCAAGGGGTCGATCTTTGTAAGAAGACCAGCAAGCTTGAGGAGAATTGAATCAATCCATGCAAATATCCATGTCCAACTATAGGAGCACAAAGTCATCCATCAAGAACCTGGAGATACAAGTGGGATAATTAGCCAAACAAATGGCTGAAAGACCTACTAGCAACTTTGGAGCCAACACAGAGAAGAACCCGAAGGAGGAATGCAATGTGGTGTTGACTAGAAGCCAGAAGAGAGCATATAGAGAAGAAGAATCTAAAGGAGACCAGTCTGAGGAAGGAAGGGTAGACAAAGAAGGAGAGAAAGAGGAAAAAGAGAAGAAGGAAAAAGAAGAGAAGGTTTTAACTTCTAAGACCAAAAGCCTACTAGCCCGAGAGGCTAGGAAAAAAGAGCCACCAACCCCGCTAAAGGAGCCCCCATATCCTTTAGTGCCATCAAAGAAGAATAAGGAGTGATACTTCAAGCATTTCTTGGAGATATTCAAGGGGCTGGAGATAACCATGCCATTTGGGGAAGCCTTACATGTGGAAGCAATGCCTTCCAAGATTATTTTGATGATGCCAAAGAATCAAGAGTTAAGCAAATTCCAAAGATTCAAGAATCAAGATTCAAGATTCAAGAATCAAGTTTCAAGAATCAAGAATCAAGAACAAGATTCAAGACTCAAGATTCAAGAATCAAGAGAAGACTCAATCAAGATAAGTACTAAAAAAAGTTTTTCAAAACATTGAGTAGCACAAGAAGTTTTCACAAAATCATTACCAAAGAGTTTTACTCTCTGGTAATCGATTACCAGAAGATAGTAATCGATTACGAATAGCCAACATTGTTTTCAAAACTGATTTACAAAGTTGTAATCGATTACCATGAGCATGTAATCGATTACCAAAGTTTTAAAACGTTAAAATTCAAACTTCAACAGTTACAACTAGTGATAAAACATTTTCAAATCATTTTTAACTTATGTAATCGATTACACAATACTTGTTGTCGATTACCAGTGTTTCTAAACATTTTGATTTTCAAATTTAAACATGAAAAGTCACATCTGTTGATGTGCAATCGATTACACCTTAATAGTAATCGATTACTAGTGACTGATTTTGAAAAATAAATTTTCAAAAGTCACAATTCTTAAAGTGACTTGCTTCTGAAATAATTTTTCAAAAGTCACAACTTTCTAAGTGACTAGTTTTCAAAAGAGATAATTTTTAAAAGGTGACTAGTTTTAAAGAAATTGCCAAGAGTCATAAACTTTAACTTGAGTCATCAAGAGATTATAAATATGTGACCATGGCATGAATTTAATAACAATCTTTCAACAAGTTTCATAACAAGTTTTTTACAGAACTTTCTGATTTAATTTCTCTTCATCTTTCTAAAAGTCTTTGTTCAATCCTTTCTCTTTCAATAAAAGTTCTTTGATAAAAAAACTTGTGTTATTCTTCTTCATTCACTTCTCCCTTCGCCAAAAGAATAGAAGGACTAACCGTCTAAATTCTTTTGTGTCTCCCTTCTCCCTTTCCAAGAGAATTCAAAGGACCCCGCCTGAGAATTCTTTTGATTCTTCCCTTCCCCTTAAACAAAAGATTTCAAAGGACTAACCGCCTGAGATATCTTTTGTTTCCCCTTACAAAGATTCAAAGGACTAACCGCCTAAGAATTCTTTGTCCCAACACATTGGAGGGTATATCCTTTGTGGTACAAGTAGAGGGTACATCTACTTGGGGGTTGTTATACTGAGAACAATATAGGGTACATCTCTTGTGGATCAGTTCAAGTGGAGGGTACATCCGCTTGATTTTTCAAAGAGAACAATGGAGGGTACATCCCTCGTGGATCTTTGGCTTGTAAAGGATTTTACAAGGTTGAAAGAAATCTCAAGAACCGGTTGGTTGCTTGGGGACTAGACGTAGGCACGGGTTGTGGCCGAACCAGTATAAAATTCTTGTGTTTGTCTTCTTCTTCCCTACACTCTTTAATTTTCGTTGTGTACTTTTAATTTCCACTTTTACTTTTGGTTAAGTTATTATTTCTATTATTTACTTTCTTAACTTAGTAGTAAAAGCCTAGTTGAATCTAGTAACATTAAAAAGGATAATTTTTTAATTAGACAAGACGCATTAATAATTAATTCAACCCCCCCCCCCTTCTTACTTATTTCGAGGCCACTTTATCCAACATTACAGCAGATGCCACTCTACACCAAATTCATGAACGACATCCTCACCAAGAAGGGGAAGTACATTGACAATGAAAATATTGTGGTGGGAGGCAACTGTAGTGCAGTGATACAGAGGAAGCTGCCCAAGAAATTCAAAGATCCCGGGAGAGTGACAATCCCTTGCACCATAGGGAATGAGTCAGTAGGGAAGGCTCTCATTGACTTAGGAGCAAGCATCAACTTGATGCCCCTGTCAATGTGTAAGAGAATTAGAAACCTGAAGATAAACCCTACCAAGATGATGCTCCAGCTCGTAGATCGATCAATCACCAGACAGTACGGGGTAGTGGAAGATGTCCTGGTCAAAGTCTGCCACTTTACTTTCCCGGAAGATTTTGTCATCATGGACATAGAAGAAGATGCAGAGATTCCTCTTATCCTAGGCACACCCTTCATGCTAACTGCCAACCACGTGGTAGATATAGGGAATAGCAATCTGGAAATGAGCATCGACGAGCAAAAGGTAACCTTCAACCTTTTCGAAGCAATTAAATGCCCAAAGGAAGATAGGAGGTGCTTCAAGGTGGAGGAGGTCGATAAAGAAGACACCAGTGTTCTCCAAACCGCATAAACTTCACTGGAAAATGCTCTGATCAATGTTGTGAATTGTCTACCCAGTGAAAAGGAAAAGGATCTAAGGGCTTGCTTGGAAGACTTAGATCATGAAGGAAACATTCTTGCCAGTTGGACCAATTGTGAAGAATTGAAAAGCAGGAATCCATCTGAGAAAACCAAGATGGCCTCACGAAAACGTCGAGTGGTGCCCACTCAAGGAAGGGATTCCACCTGGGATTCCTCTCGCTTAACTTCAGAGACAGCTTGGCACATATACCAAGACAATGTTCACCTCTCGAACATCTTACAAGAGAGGAATGTGGAGCTCTTCACGGGCATGTTTGATGAATTTTACGGAGAGCTCCAACGAAGGTAGTGGCATCGGGTTCTCACCAAACTCCTGGAGAAGCAAATCAACGTCGCTCTGGTCAAAGAATTCTACTGCAACATCTATGACCCAAAGAACGACGCTCCAAAATACTGCAAGGTGTGGTGGCATGTCATCCGGTTTGATACGAAGACGATCAACGATTTTCTTGACACCCCCGTCGTCCTTGTTGATAGAGAAGAATATCCGGCGTACTCCCAGTACTTGCACACATACCCGGATCATCAGGCCATCGCGGCAGCACTATGCACACCCGGAGGCGGATTCATCCTGAATGCCGACGAGGCCCCATGGAAGTTATTACGGAAGGATCTCACCATGCTCGGTCAGACATGGAGTGTACTTTCTTACTTTAACCTTGCCCCTACCTCTCATACTTCTAATCTTAATGTTAACAAGGCAAGGTTGATATATGGCTTGGTGACGAAGATGGATACGTGTCAGACCCTAATTTCATCCAGGTATAATTCTTTTATCATCTAGATATAATGTTAATTGAATTATAGGGGTTAGCACCAGTTACAGTGCAAGGTCGAGGGATCGCTCAAGTTGATGTTTGATTGTCAGATTCAGGAACAAAAACCACAAGGAAAGGGGGGGCAAAATGGCCATTTTTATGTTTCTATGCTTGAGCTCCCCCAAGCCAGCATCTAGTGGGCCATTGAATGCCTTCATCCTTAAGCAATTAGCTCGCTTGAGCGAGCTGATACCTTCAGCTGTAAGAAATCAGCTCGCACGGGAGAGCTTCCCCTGCCCCAAATGGATTTTTCTATAAATAGCCATGCAGGGGAAGAGGTTAAGGGGTTGGGAACTGAAGAAAACAGAGGGAAAACGCAGAAGGAAAAGGAGAAAAAGAAAAGTAAAACTGAGGCGTTGCAGAATTATGACCGTGGATCATTTCCATCGCCATTTCTCTTGTTAGTCTTGTGCCCTGCGCAATGGTTGGTTAGTTTTTCTTAAGATTTTGATGTAATCTTTATACCCTTGTGTATCCCTCTTGATATTATATATGTAATCTTTTCTACTCAAATATCACTTAAGATCGTTTCAAGGTCCAATGCCTTCACGACTCCCTCCACTTTTCAAAAATCTAAAACTTCGTTTCAAGGTCAACGCCTTAACAACTCTTTGTTTGCAATTAAAATAAATCATTCAAAAGAAACATAAAATAAATTCAACACACAAACATTTAGACTTAAAGAACTACGTAGGTTTGATTTCCTCATTGCACTTGGGGATACGTAGGAGCAAGGGCAACACCTTTGTCGATTAAAAAAATAATATAGTAAAAGAAAAGAAATTCACCGCTCTTAGAAAAATAATTAATTTTGTAGTCACATTATTTTTATTGCACACTCGATTAAAGGGTGTCGCTCTTCGTGATGGACGCGTGGGATGCTAATACCTTCCCTATGCGTAAACGACTCCCGAACCCTTCTTTTCAAAATTCGCAAACCTTTTTTGATTTTTCTAACGTTTTCCTCAAATAAACGTTGGTGACGACTCCTACTCGTTTTCTCCTTAGGAGACGATCGTGCTTTTATTTATTTTATTTTGTCGTCCGATCGTAAGGTAGGTTGCAACAATATGGACTTGGGCAGCTTCATCTTGGGCCAAATCACGCAGATTGCCCAGTCCAGCACTTTTCAATTGAGGTTCCTGATGTTGATCACAGCGTTGTGTGACACTTAGGGGGTCGTTTATGACACCCTAACCTTTGAGTCACTAAGCCTTGTGATTAACTTCACCTACATAAAGAAGAACTACTAGAACCCCATCGACTGGTCCATCACCTTCCTAGGGCACCGCCATACCCAAGCCAAAGTTGCAACACCAAACGCCCCACCTCAAGCATAGTCTCCTTCACCATGTGTTGTCTGCCGCTAGTCACAATCCACCTTAGTCCCAATGGACCAACATAATCAGATGCTTCAGTCCATCTACCAGGGCCAGCAGATCATTGTCCACGGTCTTTACAAACTCTCCATACACTTGGGGATGAACCTACATCTAGCAGGTTGCTTGGCCGGGAGGCCAGCCCTCTACTGATTGGAGGGGTGAGCCTTTTCAGGTCAGAGAGACTACTAAGGTTAGAGCTAGGGATGACATCATGATAGAATTGGCAGCTGCTGATTGGGGCTCATGGCTAGACTTGGGTTGAAAAGGCAGGATTTTTATAAATAAAAAAACTTGGTCTTTAAATAATTGTCATTTAAATTCAGTCACTATGTCTTTAGTTTTATTTTATTCGTTTTCTCTCAAATAATTGCATGATATTTATGAAGTCATTGCTAAGGCTTTTTCTGAAGGACTCAAACACTTGAAATGCTACATATCATTTTTGTGAAAATTTTGGTTTCATGAAGGCAAGCGTCATTTCAAGTAGTGGAGTATGAATCACAATAGAGAAAAGGTTAGCCTATCTAGAAGAAATCATGATACAGTAAGCCAACAACTTTGTTTTGTCTCGATGAGTTGTGTGAAACCTACTTGTGAGAGAACGTCTGTTTTTAATTTTTTGATTTTGCATCATTCTTAGACTATTACATTAATTACATGAGGTGGAAGTGATCAAAGCCCTATTTCAGTTTCTTCTTATTTTCAGCCACTTAGCCAAAAAGCCAACCTTTGATAAAAATTTATCCTTTGCACCTTATTTGAGCCAAAAATGATAATCATGTTTTTTGTAAAACCCCTAAGCCTACTTTAATTATCTCCTACCTTGTTTTAGGGTTTAAGAGAGCATAAGGGTTTTAGTCATGATATACCCCTAATCTGGGGGAGGGTTAAGATAAAAATTGTCTCAGGAAGGTAAAACAACACAAATAAGGCACCATCAAAAAGCTTGTAAGCCCAAAGTTTAAAAAAAAGGCAAAAAATAAATAGGTGCCATAAGTGTTGTTTAAAAAAGGGCAGAAAATAAATAAGTGTAAAAAATGTTGTTAAAAAAACAATGAATTGAGGCTGAAAAATAAATAAGCCTAGGCGGAATAAGTGGAAGTTTTTCTAGGATAAATGCTCTCTTATAACCCTAATTTTTAAATCCCAAAAAAACCACAATTTCTTTGATTAGCCAGGCAACATTACAAGCCAATAAAATTCGTTAGTGATCCACCAAGTGTAAGCAGGATAACTTTATCTGAGATGAAGTGCAAAATTGGAAACATTAATTGTAGGTCGTAGAATTTCAAACACTCACCCAAGACATTTGTGAGCAGAGAGAAACACTAAAGCCTTGTGAGGAAAAGTGAGGCAAGCCGACCTGATTGATTTATGCTACTAACCAATTCTATCTCAATGTTTGTTTATGCTTCCATTGCAAGATCATAGCAAATGAAAGAAGGTCCAACTAAGCAAATTTGAAAAAATTGCAATGCTTGAAAGTGTTGGAGCATTCGGAGCCTGCTCTCATTTTTGTTTTTGCTCGAGGACAAGCAAAGTTTTTAATTTTGGGAATTTTGATAACCGTTAAATATGAGTTGTTTTTATAATAAAAATATATTAGAAATATCTTTAAAAATATTTATTTAGCAATTATTTTTTGTTTAATTGTTAGGAATGGATATTTTTCTTATTTATGGCTTGCAGATATGAAAATGAGGGATTAAAAGAAAAAATGATCCAGAAAATATAAAAAATATGAATAAAGAAGATTTTTTACTTTAGGCTCAAGTTCACTCCAGTAACTATAAAAAAGGAATCAAACCCAAGTCTACTCCAATAACTATAAAAAGGGAGTCAGACCAAGAGAAAAAGACACACCGAGTCTCAGAGCACTCTAATACACACCCAAAGTCTGAGAACTCTCCCTTAGGGAATTCTTTCTTCTCTCTCATCATTTTCTATTCCCTTTTTTCATCCCTTCTCTTTCATCAGTTTCTAAACCCCTTTTCAAGTGTAAGGCCCCTTATGGCTATGAGAGGCTAAACCCTTAGTTAGGGTTTGTCAAGCCTAAAAAGCCAAAAGATGTATTGTACACTTCATATTTATCAATATAAACAGGTGTTTTCTTTCCTATTATTATTTATTACTTTTAATTTCATGTATCATTCATCCTTGCATCATCTTTGGGGGTTAGGTGCTCGACATGAGATAATCCATAATAGAAATATAAGGAAGATCTTGCATGCATTTGTTTTAGGAATTAATCACTCGATAGAGGGCAATTTCTAATAGAATTAAAAGGAATGGGTATCTTAACAAAATCATTGCTAGACATAAAGTGATTGCATTATGCCCATGCATCAAAGCAAGCATCTAGAATTAGAACTTCATGCATTTTATCTATTGAATCTTTGCAAAGACATTTGAGAGATAGATAGATAAAATAGGTTTGTCATCATGAGACATCAGGGGCAAGTATTCTAATAAATGTGGGTAGGAAAAATTCATTTGATTGATAGAGAAATATTTAAAATAATACATCTTAGGCAAATAAGGCATGTTAGGTCCTAACATTCTCATCTCATTGAATTTCCTATTAATTTTTTTGTCTTCTATTAGTTCCTTTGTCTATTGATATCTATTATTTAGTTACTGTTCTTTTTACTCATATTTTACCTCATCTTATCTTTTCCTCCTATAAATTAGAAATTATCCAACTCAAGTACAAAACAAAGCTCTTGTGAAAATCGACATTCGGACTCTTGAATACTTTACTACTTGGACATTTGGTACACTTACCAAACTGATAACATTTTGGTTCTCATTTTCCAAATTCTACAATGTTACAATTAAATGGATGCAATTATATTATACATTTAATTTTGTAACTTACTCGTGCGTCTGTACGAGTACTAAACTAGTTTACGAAAACAAAAGGATGTCGGATAATGTCATATAAGACAGCTCTTTAGCATCCATGTTAAAAGTATCCATATTAAATTTTTTTCATTGAACCCACAGACTAAGGTGTTCAAAATCAAACAAAATCATTTGTAAATTGTTAAACCTACTAAAAAATATAAAAGAAATTGCATTTCGGTCCTTGTTATAAAAAATAGAATCAAACCAAATAAATCGCATATTATACTTATGGGTCAATTTGTTTAAACTTATTTATTAAAATAAAAATTTATTTTAACAAAATAAGTAGCTTTGTATTTTTCTAATGTGCTTGCCTAAAAATTTTCTACTTAAAAAATAGTTTTTTTTATTTATTGTAAGAAGTAAATACTCTCTTCTAGTAAAATGCTTATATAAAACAAAATTCTTATTTTAAAGTTATTTTTTTAAGTTTAAAAAACTCACCTTCTATTGTTTTTATTCTAATAAATAATAATAAGTATTAAATAATTTATTATGTTTAAAATAATAAATTTATTACTTTTCTTTTCTTTATAATTAAGGTGCATATTTTACTTTCATATATTAAAAAATAATGTACTAATATTATTAAAAAATAATAATTATCAAATTATGCACAAATCACTATTGTGCTAAAAAAAGAATTAGTAATATTATTTTATTTTAATGCTAAATAAAAGTAAAGATAATAATAATTTTTAACTAAAATATGTTAAACAAAATATAATAAAAATAATAAATTTATTTTTAAAATAATATAGCATCTATACTTCCTAATAATTAAAAAAAATACTCTCATTTAGTGTACACGTCTCACTAGATCATTTTACCCGTAGGTAATTTTTAACTTTTTGTTACTTCTCCTAATAATTACCCACTATTCTCATGTTCCTTAGTTTTTTTTTTTTTAACTTTTTTTTATAGTTAAAATAGATAGAGGCTCCGAACGCATGAGTGCATGTGGTTAATTTCAGTTCACACTCTCATCAGGGTCAGGAATTGAACCGGTTCTTGTCCTATTAAATAACACTACCCACGCACTGAGTTAGAGTGAGAGAAACTAGTGACTGACTTTTCGAGAAAGGAAAAAAAAAGAGTTTCCGGCATTATTCCATCATGAACGCTCTTCCCATTCTTCTCTTCTTCCTCTTCGTTTCGGCATTAGGTATTGTTGTTCCCTTCCTCTTCTTCCCAATCTGCAAAAATTTCCAACACCTCTTTCTTTTTATTGCTCTTCATTCTTCGCCGCATTTTCAATCCGCAGTTACTTCAGATCTCGTTAATTTTCCGTTTCAATTCATCATTTTTTTTCTATGGTTTCTCTTTGCCGTTTATGTTTTTCTTTTTTGCTTTGGCGTTCTGACTTTTTTTTTCTGTTCTGTGTTTCAGTTTATGCGAAGAAAACTGGCGATGTGACGGAGTTGCAAATTGGCGTGAAGGTGTAGCCTTTAACCTATTACTTTGATTAAGATCCATTGCATCTTTTATAGTTTAGGTTAAAGGTTTCGATTAATTAACATTTGCCGATCTAAAAAAAAAGGTTTCGAATAATTTGTACGGAAAGAGGAGTTTGCATAAAGTGTTTTTAATTAAAAATTAAAATTAAAATTCGTTGTCTTGGTATATTTTTTAAGTTGATGCTGGATCCCGATAGAATGTAATGGGTATATTGCTTGATGAATGCAACCACATTGAGCAGTCTGGAAATTTGTTTTGAAATGTAACTGTATAAGTGTGGTTTTCTTCTCTTGGTTCAGCTGCAAAGTCAATGGGTATTTTAAAAAAAAATATGTAAAATAATTGCATGGAAATCTTATGGCATCACAGGTGCTTGGATATTTATGTATTGTTTCATGTAAGTTGAATTGTGTAAAAGTGCAGTGAAAAGCCTTGCACTGGGGAGGAAGATTATGTTACTGTGTTATGCATTTGAAACAGCTAAAATAATTGTTGATCTTTTAGGCTATATTACTATATTAGGTACTATTTTCATTCTCAAGAAAAAAAAAATTGTGGTAGTAGTATGCTACTATGCTTGGCATTTTGTGTTTCAACTTTCAAAATAAAGTGTAAATTCATGATTGGAGTCTGAATATAAACAGTGTCCTTTCAGTGAAGGAAAGCAAGGTATGTTTATGGGCTTTACACATATATGTGGTAATTTGTTGTGGAGATTGAAAACAGGGAAAATGTTGTTTTCCACGGGGAACAGTGCAACATTGTTTGTTTCCAGCGATACTGAAGTTTTGACTTGTCAATATGCATTAGCAATACTATGGTGAAACTGAGTTTTATGCCCTAGTTTTTGCTTACTATTGATGATCTCTGTCTCTTTCCAGCATAAACCAGCATTATGTGAAGTTCTGGCACACAAAGGTGACAGAGTCAAAGTACACTATCGGGTGAGTAATTTCTCAAGTTTGTCTTGTGGCCCAAGGACCATACAGTTTAGCAGAACCTTTTTTGAAGTAAAAAGCTTTTGAAAGGGACAATGCTTAAAATCTTTGCTGAAGTCGCATGTAAATCTGAAGTGCAACAATCCTTTTGAAAACCTAGTGTTTCATGAGATAGAGAAAACAAAAGTAATTGTTGGTATTTGATGCATAATATTCACTCACCTCAATAAAATTAACCCTATTTGAATTAACTATTGAACAATGCAAAGTACTAATTATAACTGTTACACAATTGTAATTTCCCTCTGCTGTGGATATATGTTAAACATGCCAGTCATACCCTATTCTGGTTTTAATGAGATGGATAGTTTTACCTTATGGTTAATTTCCTATCCTGTTTTGAGAAATTTCCGCATCACTTTCTAGAAATAACATTACTAAGCTATGTATTTTCTTCTAAGTCTATCATGGTTGTTTATTTTGATATTTCATAATCTGACCTGCATGCTAATCTGGGAATAATCTACAAAGGTTGTGTTTGGGGCAGCTGTGAAAATTAGATTATTTCAATAATCGATTATATGTATAACTGATTATTCTTATAATCATTTATAATCATAGTCAATTTTTGTTTGGGTAAGTTTGCTGAAAAGTGGTTCGAAAATAATTAATTTCATTTGGATGCAACAAAAAATCAGCTTTTACATAGTAAAGTATAAAAACAGCTGAAAGGAAAAATAAGCTGTTGAAAAATAATCATAGGCTACAAATTTTCAGCTTCATAAAAACAGCTTATTTTTTCAAAGAAAAGTTTTTTCTAAATTTAAGCTAGGATCCCAATCACCCAGCTTATATTTGAAACAACTTATTTTCAACAAAAAAACAGCTGAAATTTTAGATTATAAGTTGTCCAAAACATGCTCTAAAAGAACGAGACTGGGAAGGTATCAGTAGCATAGTCTCAACTGGAAATTACTTAGAGTCATTTCAATGCTGTGCTATTTGGGTATCCTTGCTTCTGTTTAAATTGAGTTTTTATTTTAGGATTTCAGAAGGCAACACCACATCAAAGCATTTTAAGCTGCATGCTCTAAGGAATTATTATTATTTTCAAAACTCATCATTTTGTTCATATGATGAGGGGTCATGTATTCACTTAGTTTTGTTGATCATGTTCTAGCATATTATATATTCACTCATGTTTGCAGGGAAAACTCACTGATGGAACTGTTTTCGATTCTAGCTTTGAAAGAAATAATCCAATTGAATTTGAGCTTGGTACTGGTCAAGTGATCAAAGGTATGTTGTGCATAAACAACTTCAGTCTGTTAATTTTCTGGTTTCATTACCTATAAAAGTGACTAGCTGCTGTGCTTGTTTGCTTATTTAATGAAAATGAAAGTAAGTAGATCAAATTAAAGAGATAAAATATGCTGCAAACTGTAAATAAATTGTATGCCAGATCTCAGTAGCACAATGGAAAGAGTTGTGGAAGTGGAAACAGAGGAGAATCACAGTACATGCAATCGTGGATGATTGATTGTATAGTTCTACTGGAGTGTGACGTTTACATAGCTTGTAATTTATAAATGTCTCCTTTTAGTTTACATTTGTTCTCTTCATGTCCTCTCCCATGCTCTTTCTAGTATCTTATCCTCTGTTAGCATTACAATAATAAATAAAAAAATGAAACTGATGAGCTATAATTTATATTGACACACTTTAGAATTAATGTGCTTCATATTATTTAATTTACATACCCACCAAAACATATGAGCTATAATTTATGCTCACATACATGCATGCGTGTATTTACATAATCATACTAGTATGTATGATGTAATTTTGTTACAAATTACTGGTTTATGATTGATGGGAAATCTTTCAAGATAGAGTATTCCATGATCACTACCTCTCTTTGCAGGTTGGGACCAGGGATTATTGGGAATGTGTCTTGGTGAGAAGCGGAAGCTGAAAATACCAGCGAAACTTGGCTATGGAGATCAGGGTTCCCCACCCACTATTCCAGGTAATTTATCATGTTGATATCATATTGATAGTAATGCTCTACCCAGCATTCATTTCTAGTTAGTAAAACTTATGTTTGACAGCTAGATATTTTATGAACCACCAAATTAGTCTCCTATGTACATCATCAATTTTGATTCGTTTCCTTTAAGATATGCGACTTTAAAGCTTTGATATGAAGAGTGCAATGTGTTTTAGTGTTTTAGATCACATCAAATACATAAATTTTAAATGCTCATATATGACTTGAGTTTCTATGGAAAAGAACTTGCTAAATAATGGTGATTAAACGATCTTAAACTAATGGCGTTTCCATTAATTTTTAGTCTGTATTACTTTTTTATACTATATATTAGCCAACTAACTATATTATATTAATATATGCTCATATATGACTTTTAACTTACAGGTGGTGCAACACTCATATTTGACACTGAGCTTGTGGGAGTGAACGACAAAAGTTTAGGCGAAGAAAAAGAAAACTCCGAACTGTAGACAAATCAAAAGAAATGGATAGTTTGAGTTTTTGCTGTCTTAGCTTATTTTTGTTCCTCAATAATATGTTTTTATGACCCAAGGTTTCACTGTTTAAAGATGAGGCTAATTTAGAAAGATTTATCCTGGTGTACCCTATCATTTGAATTCATCTCTACCTAGTATTTATTAGCGATTGACCTGTTTGAATACTCTCAGAAAATAGTTTTGGTTTTCAAACATTAAAAATAACTTTTTTTAGAACACTTGTTTATAAAAATTAAGACCTTTACTTGTTTATAAATTAAGACTTTTAAAACTAGTTCTGAAAACGTGTTTCAAGAAACAAGATAACTAAAAATGGAAAAACTAACTGGCAATCTTGGACAAAATAACATATTCATTGTCACCACTATTCTCATTGACACTAATATCATTAGTACTCATACTATTATCACTATAACCTTTATTATCACTATTATCATGTCATCATTAACACATTACTATCCCATCTTAATCACCACAATCACCATTTTTAACATTGTCAATGTCATTATCATTATGTTGTTGACACTAATTCTATTATCATTATCATGTTATCTTTGTTATTATTATTATACAAAAATACTATTAAACTAATTTTTAATATAATATGAAATTTTTAAATAATTTTATTTTGAAACTAAAAATAAAATAAAAAATGTTAACATTTTAAAAATAATTTTAAAAAATTTTAAAACTAAAACTAAAAATTGATTATTAAAAAAAATGAATCTCAACTAAAAATCACCTCAAATATAGTATGAGATAGTGATAGTAAAAAAATAATGAGGTTAGTGAGTGATGAAAATCTAAAAGGTATACATTAAAGTCAACAAAGTTGATGAAAACGTAAAATTTAAATTAAATCCAATACAGTAATAATTTTCCGTAACTAAAAATGATAATATACATGTATAAATAGAATAAAAAATATATCTATTAAATACTATTTGTTCTTTTTTTTCACGTTTTGACGACACTGATGACTAGTACTTTTTCAATTAAAATTTATAATTTATAATAAATATAAATAAATATTTTTAAATATATAAATTATATTATAATTAAAATAAATATGTAGATGTGTAAAATAAATATGCATAGTTTATGTTGTAATAAATACTGATCAAGAAAAATAGGTAAATTAATTACTTTTATTCATTTTTTAAAAAATATTAATAATACATCAATTTTATTCTTATTAATAATTAGCAAGGTCTTGTGTGAACCAGTATCCTAAAAAACTAATTAAGAAATTTAAAAAAGAAATATTTTATTGAAAATTACTTAGTTAGCCATGCATTCACATTGCATTTATCTTTATGTATTTTTAAAATGACTTATTATTTGATTAAAGTAAACAATTAAACATATGAGACAAAATCAATTGTTTTTTACAAAAAGACAAAATCAAATATTTTCAACATAATTAAATAAAATGAGAGATTTATTTATATAGTTAGTACTTTTTTTATCGGATGCCACCAACCAAAAATGTTATTACAAATTTATTTTTTATTTAATCACGGAGACCTAACTCATTTAGTTGAACTAACTGTGCGAATTGTTGTATTTCGCTGGTACTTATTTTCAATTTCTAATAATTATTTTTTATCTCACAATATTTTGTTTAATAAATTTATTCTAAAATATATAAATTATTATTATTTTATTTTAATCACACATCTAATCATTTAGCCGTATATTTGTACGGACTATAAACATATGAGAACGCATTTTAAAATCATAGGGAAATGTATTTTTTTACATCCCAATAATTTTTTTTCCTTTTGCTTTCTTAACCGCTGCCCTTAGCATTTGTGTAATTATTAAGCATGTGTTTACGTACAAGACGCAACTCAAGTTAAAAAAGAGAGAGATTCCCTCATGTAGCTTTTGGAGGTAAATTTCCCAATTTGGAGCTCTTTTACAAAGTATTTCTCAATCTATGGCTGTTTTTAAACTTATTTCATGAGGGTGTTGTTTTTTACGTGGAGAACATGCAAAAACGTCATCTCCATTGGCGCCTTCGGGGAGGAGGTGACACGTGGCATGTCGCCACTGCAACTGGCAACACAGACAGTGTTGTCGCCATTAGTATTGGCGCGTCCGGGAGGCTGAATGGAAGCGCTGGTTTGACCAGCGACTTCAGCTTTGCAGGCTTCAAGTGTGGGTTGCAGCACCTACAGGTGCTCAGGCGTAGGCTCAGGAAGGTGTCATCCATGCTGGTGAGTTGCCTCTTGGAGGATGTCGCCATCCGTGGTAGCGCTTTCAGCTTCAGCTTGGTGAATTTATATATCCCCAAGTGCAGACGAGAGTGAAATGCTAGTGTCGAGAAGGTGAAAAAAGAGGGTGCCTTTGCTTGTGTCGAGAGAAAGGTAGCTTGTGCCTGGAACTTTGTGTTCTTCCATTTTCTAAAAAACTTGTAAGTTATATATTGAATATATTTTGTATGTTTTATTTATCTAGATGTTTATATTCTTATAAAGGAATAGTTTTAGGTACTGTAAGCTAATAATTTTGTATAGTTTAGTTTCAATTCTTAATGTTATATGCTAGATTAGATTTAGTTTAAAATTTTTATATGGTAAATTAAGAATAGTTTTACATACTCTAAGTTATTAATTTTATATGGTAGATTAGGAATAGTTTAAATTCTTATATGATAGATTAGGTTTAGTTGAAATTTTTTATATAATAGATTAGAAATAGTTTGAAGTACCGTAACTTATTAATAGATTAGAAATAGTTTGAAGTACCGTAATTATTTGAAATCATTAATTTTGTATATGATAGATTACATTTAGTTTAAATATTTGATATGATAGATTAAGAATAATTTTATGTACTGGAAATTATTAATTTTAAATTAGGTTAGAATGAAATTTTTTATATTATATTAGTTTTAGTTATTATTAGTTTCATATGTTATGTTTATATTATAATAGTTTTACGTATCTAAAATTATTGATTTTGTATGTTAAATTATTTTACTCGTAATTATTTGAAATCATTAATTTTGTATATGGTAGATTATATTTAGTTTAAATATTTGCTATGACAAATTAAGAATAATTTTATGTAGTGTAAATTATTAATTTTAAATTAGGTTAGAATTAAATTTTTTATATTACGTTAGTTTTAGTTATTATTAGTTTCTATATTTAAATTATAATAGTTTTACGTATTTTAAATTATTGATTTTGTATGTTAAATTATTTTACTCGTAATTATTTGAAGTCATTAATTTTTTATATGATAGATTACATTTAATTTAAATATTTGATATGATAGATTAAGAATAATTTTATGTAGTGTAAATTATTAATTTTAAATTAGGTTAGAATTAAATTTTTTATATTACGTTAGTTTTAGTTATTATTAGTTTCATATGTTATGTTTAAATTATAATAAATTTACGTATTTTAAATTATTGATTTTGTATGTTAAATTATTTTACTTGTAATTATTTGAAGTCATTAATTTTGTATATATATTATTTTAATTTTTAGTCGAAAATATAAATATTATTTTATATATTTAAATTTATATTTGTATGTAATTTAATTTATTTATAGAATATATATGAATTAGGTTATTTGTATAATATATTTTGTTATTGAAATTAAAAAAATATAATTTGTTATTTATGTAAAGTTGTGTTTGGATGTGATTTAATTTATTTGTATAATACATTTAAATTTCCGTGATTGTATATTATATTTTGTTATTGAAATATGTAATTTTTTAAAAATATAATTTGTTATTTATTTTAAGTTGTGTTTGCATGTATTTGAAATTATTTGGAGAGTATATTTTGAAATTTTTTTAATTAATTTTTTGTAAATATACTTAATTTGTGTATGTATAATTAATGTATAAATTTTATCGTCAATTAATTGTATTATATTTTATTTTGTAGGATCAATGGCATCTTCGTCGTCATGCTCATCAAATATACAAACTAGGTCTGGTCCAATTGATGGTGACATTTTGTGGATGCAACCCAAGCATGTTTCAGAACATGTTTGGAATAGGGAACCAGACAGAAAATTACACATCAGACGAGCAGTCCCGACATATAAAGGTGAAGAACAAATACTAGAGGAAATTGTTCCTCTGCTTCGACAATCTGGGTTTTATTGAATAATGAAGATGGGATACCTAAAGATAAATGCGGCCTTAATTAGTGCGTTCATTAAAAGATGGAGGCCCGAAACACACACGTTTCACTTGATATGCGGAGAGGCTACCATTACTCTTCAAGATGTGTCTGTTTTATTAGGTCTTCATACTGACGGGGCACCATTAATTGGTTCAACAAATCTTGATTGGGCCGATTTATGTGAAGAATTATTAGGAGTCAGACCACAGGAAGGCGAACTTGAAGGCAGTGTGGTAAAATTAAGTTGGCCGGCTCACCATTTTTCTCACATAAATATTCATGACGGTAACGTTGAACAATTACAAAGGTTTACCCGTGCATGGATCCTTCGATTCATAGGAGGTGTCCTCTTTGTTAACAAAAGCAGTAGCAGAGTTTCCTTAAGGTACCTACAATTTTTACGTGACTTTGAACAGTGCAGCACGTATGCGTGGGGACCTGCCGTGCTTGCGTACTTATATAGAGAGATGTGCAGCGCCATCAATTACAAAGTTAAATCAATCGGAGGTATGTGCATCTTAATCCAAATGTGGGCATGGGAACGATGTACGACTTTGGCTCCAAAGAGGACGCCTCCCATAATAGAAAATAAACCACTCAGACACAGGTTTGTTGTTTAAAAAATTAAATTTGAATTGAAAATAATTAATGATGGAACGTGTTGACAATGATGATTTCATTTTTATTGTAGGTGGTTGCGACGTGGAAATCAGCATATTGACAATGATGATCTTAGAGTTTTCCGTCACAAATTGGATCTCATGAAACGACATGAGGTAAGAAGATCGTAATGTATTGGTTAAATGAAATGTTAATATGTTATGTTTGACTGAAAATTGACAAGTGTGTTGTTATATACAGTTTGTCTGGGAGCCATACACAACAACTGTGATGGCAGCGTTGCCTCCAATTTGTGTGGTTGGAAGTGTAGCCTGGTTCGCGGTGGTGCCACTGATTTGTTTCTATGTTGTTGAGTGGCACCAACCCGATAGAGTTTTACGACAATTTGGATTGCAACAACCTATTCCCGAGTGTCCTTCGCAACCGCAGAATCTCCATGGCATAACGCTCAAAGGCAAACAAGATGAGATTTGGTTCCACCTGTTGGCCCCAATGATTAGTCAGTGGAACAATCGAGCTGAGTTTATGGTCGACGTTTATCCTCGACAGGAGGGCCTACTGGGTTTTAACTCAGACTACATGGTGTGGTATAGGCGTAAAACGAAGATGTTTGTCGACCCAAACAATGCAAACACAACTACATTGGTATTTATTTGTTTTTCAATGTTTAACTTCAAATTATTTTGTTAAGCATGAACATTAATTTCTTGAGGCTAATAATTGCAGGGTGAAGTTGTGGAGACTTTACAGTCTATGGTGTCACCACAAGGGAGGAACACATGGGCAGTTGATGATCTCGTGCCTTACGTGAAAAAGTTAGCGATTATATCCGAAGAGCAAGAGAGAATCACTAAGCCAGTGTCACATGGTCCAACATCAGAGTGTGAATTCCCAGCACAAGAGTTTCACATTTTTCAGTCAAGTGTTGAAACTCGAGGCATAGGCAGACGAATGGAGCCTGTTGAAGCGGAACAATATTCCCAACAAATGATGGAGCGTGGTCATGGAATGTATTACACGCCAGCAACATTTTCCCAATATCCTTCACAGATGTATCATTATCCTTTTGAAGGTCATCACACTGATACTTCTGCGAGCGAACATTCGTTCGGTGGTGTTGCGGAAACACAACCTCATTTTTCATGACCCACTATGACTCCTTCACAGCAACACGATGCCCCAATGGCAACACCTAACACCCCATTTGCTCCGCAATGGAATGTACCCGGAGCAATACCTAATATGGGCGACTTATTAGGTGTTGATTTGCGTCAGGAGTTTTCTGTTGAGGCTGAGCAAGCAGAAGCAGGGAGACAACGCGGCAGAAGAAATCCTGATCGTCAAGCGCGAAGATGGGATTGACCATGTGGCACATCCTCACGACATCACGGACACCATAATGACTGATTTTGATGTCTCTGTGTAAATTTGTGGTTGTATGTATGACATTTGATTTTGACAGTTAATCTATCGCATCTCATTTATTATGCCTTACTAATGTATACAGTTTATGTGGCGCATCAAACTATAATAATAAAGAAAGTTTAAAAATAAAACTAAAGTAGACAAACGAAAAATAAGTAGTTTTAGTAACTAAAGTTGAACGCCAACGCCATATGTGCAGATACTCCACATTGACTAAGTCCATAGTTCATCATTGTAGATAGTTCTCCTTTAGTATCAATTCGAATACCCTTAACTACAACATTGGACTCCCCACTTTCACTCAACCTAGGTTTAGGGTTGAGGGGTTATGGTGTAGGGTTTATCGTTTTAGGGTTAGGGTTTAAGGCATAAGGTTAGGGTTTGGGGTTTATGGTTTTCGGTTTTGGGTTTAGGCTTAGGGCTTAAGGTTTAAGGCTTAGGGTTGTGGATTAGGGGTTAGGGGTTACGGTTTGGGGTTTAGGGGTTAGAGATTAGGCTTAGGGCTTAGGGTTTAAGGCTTAGGGTTGTGGATTAGGGGTTAGGTTTAGGGCTTGGGGCTTGGGGTTTAGGGTTTTGGGTTTAGGGTTTATGGTTAGGTTTTAGGGGTTAGGGATTAGGCTTAGGGCTTAGGGTTTAAGGCTTAGGGTTTTGTGGTATGGGTTAGGGTTAGGGCTTAGGGTTTAGGGTTTAAGGCTTATGGGTTTGGATTAGGGGTTAGGGGTTAGGTGTAGGGTTTAGGGTTTAGGGTTTAGGGTTTAGGACTTAGGGTTATGGTTTAGGGTTTAGTGTTTGGGTTTAGGGTTAGGTTTTAGGGGTTATGGATTATGCTTAGGGCTTAGGGTTTAATGCTTAAGGTTTTGGGGTATGGGTTAGGGCTTAGGGTTTAGGGTTTAAGGCTTAGGGGTTAGGTTTAGGATTAGGGTTTATGGTTATGTTTTTAACTAACGAATTCATTGAACCCCACAAATAACTAATGTACACAAACCAAAATAAGTAATGTTTTTAACTAACAAATTTATTCAACCCCAGAAATTCAATACATTGAAGAGAACTTAAGCAAATACAAGTCACTTGACTAACATACATAAATCAATGATTTGAACAACTCCCACGCTCGGATTGCATTGGACAGCGACGCCTGTTATGCCCTTCGGCTCCACATCTACTGCATTTTTGTCAGTGCTCAGATGGTTTGACCCAATCCATCTCATTCCTTATCCTTGTTGATTTTGGCCAACCTTTCGCATGAATTGTAGTTGGGTCAGGGATAAGCTTTTAAGATGTGCTCATTTGTGTAAACAACATCTATATATTGGTAGTAGTTCAGGCTCACGTAACCACAAGCTGCAATAATATGTGAACATGGATAGTGAAGCGCATAATACCTTCCGCATTGACAATAATGACCATTCAAGTTAATTGCCCACTTTTGTCCGCCACGTTGCGTAATAGGATTGAAGGTCTCCTCTACTTCAAACCTTGTGGAGTGGATGTCATACACACGAACGATGTGCGAACAAGCTTGTTCTTGATTTTTTCTAAGTTCTTTAACAAGCTTTGAACAATATACTTGTCCTTCATTTAACTGTCTTTGGGCTTGGTGGCCACGCTCAACAAAGTACTTTCGACACCTACTGTACGTTGACTTGACCAATGCTGTTATGGGAATGTTGCAACAATCCTTTAAAGCCTTATTGATACATTCTGAGAGGTTAGTTGTTATGTGGCCATATCGACGTCCTTCTCTATCATAAGTCATCGTCCATTTTTCCTTTGAAATGCGATCAATTCATGTTGCTATGGCTGGACTCAGTTCACGAAATTTTTCTAAATTTTGATAAAAAAAAATGTGCTTGCAAGGAGTGTAGGCTGCATAAAATTAGTTATGAATAAAAATTTTAAGTATATATGAAAGTTAAATAAACGTGACCATCAAATATGAAATCTTACCCAATTTCTTCAACATTTCTTTTTGTTTGGCATTATTGAATTTCCGATTGAAGTTGCTTGCTATGTGTCGCACGCAGTAGACATGATAACCATGGGGAGGTTGCCAACCAAGTGCTTCGTTAACGACATCGCACTTTATACTCGTGTGTCAATCAGATATCAGACAAATACCATTTTTATCTGTGACGTGTTCACGCAAGTGTGCCAAAAACCAGGACCATGATGTCAACGTCTCACCTTCGACCACCGTGAATGCTAGAGGAAGGACACCATCATTTCCATCTTATGATGTGGTCATTAAGAGGGTCCCACGGTATTTGCCGTACAAATGTGTGTCATCAACTTGTATGATTGACTTACAGTACTTGAAAGCCTCTTTACATTGGCCAAAGTCCAATAAACTCTATGAAATTGACGGTGTTCGCGACTAACCGTATTCCCAACGATAAAATTGTCATGTAGTATTTGAAAATATGATCCAGGAGAATGATTTTGCATGTGTGTTAGCCACGACGAAAGTTTCGCATATGACTCATCCCAATCGTCATATTCAATTGCAATGGCTTTCTGTTTCGCCAACCAAGCTTTTTTGTACGACACCTTGTATGCAAATTCACTGTTAATCCTCTCTTGAATCAAAGAAATTTTTATTGATGGATCTTCTCTGATCATGTCTGTCAATAACATAACAAAATTTAAATGACAATTAACAAAAAATGAACATAATATGAACATAAAATACGTACCTACTACACAAGTGGTAATTAAATCTGAATCAAGTTTCTTGTGATCTTGTGTCATGGTCATATTCAGACATGTGTGGTCCACCCCATTGTGTGACTTTCCACGTATCTATTTTTTTAGATAAAATTTCCCTCATATAGAAAGGGCAAGGACACTCTGCACTTTTATTCAAGCAACAAACCACATACTTGTTCGATTTGCTTTCAACAACTTTGAAACTTTGATGCAC
Organism: Glycine soja; assembly: GCF_004193775.1. NCBI lineage: Eukaryota > Viridiplantae > Streptophyta > Magnoliopsida > Fabales > Fabaceae > Glycine > Glycine soja. The sequence continues at coordinate 27,248,643 of NC_041004.1, forward strand.
CTTCATAACATATTGTTTGACTGCATTTTTGACCGCATCTTTACTATCAAATTCCATGCCAACATATAATTATTGGCCAACATTAAAGGTCGACGGCATCTCCAAACCGCAAATGTCCTCCTCATCAAGATAACTCCTGTTGGTATTGTTATAATGTAAAGCATCATTCCAAAATGAATTTTCAATTCGTTGTGCACCTAACAGTTCAAAATAAAAATTCAAATCATACTTATTTAGCATTAAATACAATTGTCATCAAATAATAAATGTATTGTCTAATTTTTTTTTATACAACAAATTATACCTTCTGCTGGTGAACAATTCTTACTGGTTGAATCATGTCAGTGACTTCATCGTCTGTATCAGATATACCGTCAGCACTGTCATCTTCGTCTAAAGACTCTTCAACGTATGAGTTAGATACAAGATAATCATCATCATCATCATCATCATCATCATCTTCGTCAACATGTAAATTGTTCATATTTGTTGGTGGTTGTGTCTCATCATTAGATAAATAATTTCCACATGATGTAAGCGAATATGCAGAATGAAACATTGAACCACCAGCCACATCCTTTTCTATGTACAATTCCAGAACTGACATTTGGTCTTGTTGTTTAAAACTTTCCAGCATCGTTTCAAAGTCTTCGTCATCACAAATTTGCAAGGCAATATATTTTCCTGACACTAAAAATCTACAGCTGATAGCAGAAATAATTTAATTATTTTGTAACTTTACCTTATCTCCAATTTTTTTCTTCAAAGCATTGAAACTAATTCCACATTTAATCTGAATTGCTTTTTTACTGCCTTCAAATATTACACCATCATTATCTTCATATACCCTTCCATTGAAATACAACACTGTTATAACCGAATTCATCGTGTACCTACAAAAATAATATTTTAACACGTCAAATAAATTATAAAATGGGTATCACAAAAAGTCATTACTAAAACTTCAAAATAAAACTTTATTTTAAAAAAAAATTAACTTCAAATCAATTTCACATTAAGACACTTTAAAAACATTAACGATTTCAATGTAGTAATTTTAAACTAATCAAGATGTAATCAAAATTATTAACTTTAAATAAATTTCACACCAACACACTTAAATAACACGAACGATTTTATAAACCTTTAAATCCAAATTAATAAAATGTAATCACAAAATGTCCCTTTATTGGAACTTCCCATTCAATTTCTCTTTTAAAAAAATTTAATTAACTTCAAATTAATTTCATGGGACACACTTAAAAAAAATGAACAATTTCAAGATAATCATTTTTAACACCTAATAAAATAATTCATGAACGAAGTTAGTAGTATAAATAATTAATCTTAACATTAATAACTTTAAAATGGAAAAAGGTAATTACAAAATTACTACAAATATAGTAAAATATTTGTAGTACGAGAAAAAACAAAGCATCAAATAACACTTTCAAGTTCAACGTTTATAAATTTGTAACACACCAACAAACCAACCTAATCTAATTAAAAAAATACTACAACTTCATATTAGTAAAAATTGTACTCAAAATACTTACTTCAAATAAATATGATTCACAATTTTTTTTATTCAAAGTTCAAACGTTCATCAATTTTTAACACACTAATAAATCATCAACACCAACCTAATTTAATTAAAAAAATAATACAAATTTCATATTCAAAATATTTTATTTTGACTGAAAATATTTTCTTCAAATAAACATTGTTACACAATTTTTCTTTTATTTTTGACATTTAAACACACACTAACAAGCCTATCAAACATAAAAGCTAATTTAATTTTTAAAAAAATAAATACTTCATACCACAAAAATTTCCAAAGCCACGAAAACGAAAGCAAAAATCAAGTTGAAAGGGAAAGCGCTGAAAAAATGAAGGTGATGGTGTATTTAAACACCCTAAAACGCTAATGCTGGTGGCGTTTTTAGGTATTCTCGCCAATGGTAATTGCGCTTCTTCTCCCTGCCATGCATGCTGGAAACTGCACCTACGTAAGTCGCAGGAACGAATGGCGCCTCCCTCTTGCAACTCATAACCCCCAATGGCGCGTCCCTGAGCACTTTGCAACGCTGCAACCCCTATCCCTGCCACTGCACTCTGCAATGCTGCAACCTAGGGCTTTGCATTTGACTGCCCATGCTCAACTCGCCATTGTTGTTGGCGCTTCCAAAGCCACGTCAGCAAAAGGGGAGGCGCTGGTGGGAATGACGACACCAGTGCCACGTGCCACATCCCTGTCGAAGTCGTCAGTGGTGGTGGTGCCATGCATGGCATCTACGTCAAAAATAAGCAACTCTGGGGAATATGTTTAGAAACAACCCCATTTGGGGAATAAGTTTCTAAAACAACCCCAAACTGGAAAATTTACCGCTTTTGGATTTTTTTTCCTTGAAAAGATAAATTTCTTTGTTGAACGTGATTTGGACGTGTATTTAAACATATTATAACTTGTTAAAAGTGATGTAAAAACATTAAAGTTTAAGAGGCCTAGGCACTACAATAAAAAACACATATACTTGGAGTAATTTTTTTTTACATATATATGTAAAGTATTTCATAAGGACAAATAATGAAATATGTATATATATGATAGAAACTGTAAAATGCCTTATAAAAAAAATTTCTTTTAGGTGGTGTCTTATTTATATTAAGGACTAAAGGGATAAAATATATCTTTTTTATTTCTCTAAAATTTTAAAAGTTTGATTGTAGTTCCTGTAAAAAATTTTATTCATTTTTAGTTTCTCTTTGAAGTATTTATTTTTTTTTTTATCATGAATTAAAAAAAAAGTCTCTTTAATGTTTTGTTTGATAGAGAAAATAGAAACATAGTACATGAAAATAGAAGAGAGATAATTTGAAAAGAAGAAATAGAATAAAAAATCAAATTGAATATTGAGTTTTTGGTTGAAAAAAATATGTGACAAATAGATTGAAAATAAAATAGTAAACACATGAAATTATTACTAATTTGTCCTTGAAAAAATAGGAATGTGCACTTTGGGGTATAAGAATGGGATTCGTGACCGACAACAATAAATTAAAAAAAAAAAGTTATAAGAGTTCATCTAATGTAGTCTTAATTGCTCACACGACTTGTTGGAAGATGCAAGATATAACCTATGAAGCACCGACACTGACACGGACACGGATACGTGAACACTTGTAATGTCCAAAATATAGGACACAAACACGACTATATATATATATATATATATATATATATATATATATATATATATATATATATATATATATATATAAATTAAATAAAATAAAATTACATAAAATTAAATATGAGCGATATGCATAAAAGATCCAAATTGAAAATCAAGATTTATATATTCATCATCATCTCAAAAAGAACTTTTTCTACGATAATGAGTCACAAAAAATACTAAGAGACCTCATTATACAATTTGTACATTTTGTTTCTATACAAAAAAAATTATAAAGCAAGATGATGAATTAACAACTTCAACTCTTCAAGAATTCCACAAACTAGCAATCATCATTGGAAAAGACACTCTTTAACTCTGGTTCATCTAAAGACAAACTAGCAATTTCAAGAATACCAGAATTATCAAGTGATCCAAAATCATCTCCAGCTACATCCCACATTTTAGTTTCCTCTTGATGATATTGTGGAGTATTCCTTGAGAGAAGTCATAGGTTGCTATGAACAAATACTAAATCTTCAGCTCTATGTGGTGTCATCTTGTTTCTCTTTAAAGAATGAATAAATGAATATGTACTCCAATTCCTTTCACAACATGGAGATGAACAAGGTTGCGCAAGTAGCTATGAACTAGCCATCAAGCTTTTGGATCCATTTGACCTCTATCATTTAAAGAATCAAGATCATCAAAACCTTCTCTTCCATCCGATAAGTTGGCAAACTCAATATTCACTTTCCTCCTTACATCCACATCAAGAAAGAACCTCTTGAAGCATTTTAATCTTTCACGAGTGAGTTCCATGTCTTGATGTGGAGGAACTTGATTAGAATCTTCACTTAGCCATTCATGACTATAATATCTACAATTAAAAAGAAATATATACATGATTAAAATTTATGTAATTCTAAAAAAAATGTAAGTAAAAATGTAGAGCTAATTACCTAGGATTTAAGGAATGAGCTAAACAATGGAAAAGAGTGCTACTCTTACTCCAAGGGTCAATTGATATGGAGTGCACTACCTCATAAAAGGTTGATCCTTACACTCTCCTCCTTTCTCTCATATTGATATATTGCATTCTTCACATTTTCAATCATTGAATCCCACATCTCATATACTAGATGGAGAGGTGAAGCTTCCATATCAGTTCTTCTAAGAACATCATAGATAGGGCTAGTGAAAGAAAGAATATAATCAACCTTATCCCACCATTTATCATCCAACAAAGTATCTTTCACAAATTTAGCCTTTGCAACATCATCTTCCTTATAAAAGACCATTGGTCACTAATGACCGTCTCTTGGAATCCTTTCTTCAATTGCTTGAATCTCTTGAGCATTACAATAGTGGAGGCAAATCTTGTTGGAGCAATGGATAGCAATTTCAATGAATTGAATGAATTGGAAATTGATACTCATAGAGTGACTCATGACAAAAATTTTCACAAACATTGCATCATCCAAAATTGGGGTGATCCAAGAACATTCTTCATAAACAACATTGTTTTTTTTCTGTATTCTTGGCTGCACATATGTTCTTCAAAGCAAGATTTAATGTATGGACACCACATAGAGTCCAATAGATGGAAGGAAACTCAGCCTCAATTATAAAACTTGCTGCTTTACAAACGATTGCATTATCCGTCACTATTTGCACAACATTTGAGTGTCCAACCTCCATAATTACCTCCCTCATATGTTTGACAATGAAATCCTTGTCTTTGATCTCATTTGAACAATCGATGGCCTTTAAAAACATAGGTCCACTCTCCGTGACAACCATGAAATTAATAAGAGATCTTCTTTGCGGGTCACTCCATCCATCACTAACAATGCTCACACCCTTCTGGCTCCATGCATTTTTAATTGGTTGTAACAAGTTCTCCACATGTCTCCTTTCATTTTAAAGTAATGTTGTCCTTAATTTATTATAACCTGGAGGTTGGTAACCACTGATATGATTGTTGGTAGTATAGGCAAACGCCTTCTTATAATGAGGATTTCCTGCTAAATGAAAAGGCAGCCCCGAAGAGTAAAACATCCTAGCAATTTCATGATCAAGTGTCTCTCTAGCTTGCAAATTAAAGGCATTTTCTACAGTTGATGTCTTTCTCTTTTTTGGATCAATACCAAGAGTGTTTGTATCCATTTGGTGTTGAGTAGAAACCGAAGGCAATGACACAGATTTTGTTTTTGACTTCTCCACCCTCAATGTAGCCTCATTGTCTATCTTCTTCAAACCTATAAGTTTGACAATTGTTACCTTTTGACAAACTCTAACTCCCTTTCCAATCATCTTCAACAAGTGTGCCCTCACTCTAGTTAAGACCCATTAAAGGTAAAATCACAAATATTGCATTTTATTTCATAATTTCCACCACCACCTACACTTTTTTTATCTTTGTAACATAGGTCCATAAAGGTTTGGTATCATCATCTTGTTCTTTAGCTTGACTAGGACTAGAAGCACTCATCTCTACAACAATTTAAAAAAAAATAAAAATCAATGTAAACAATTTCTAAGTAAAAAACAAACAACAAAAAGCAATTTCTAATCACTGTTGTTCTTGCTTACTGGCCATGTTGTAGCTTAATTTTATTCAAAATAGGATATGATTAGAGGTAGGCAGTAATTTAAATTCTAAACCAAAAAACTATGCAAGAGCTACGAGCTTATCAACCAAATGCCACCAAATTAAGGAATGTTTGGTATTAGAAGAGAATTCACCTTGTTTTTTTACTAATACAAATAAAAATCTTTCAGAAAAAATGAATAAAAAACCTTTTAAAAATTAAATACTTAAAAGAGTAGTAAAAGTGTAAAACATTAGTCACTAAAGGTTGCCCTTCAAGTATAGTATCTTGACCCAAGTACAATGAATAAGAAAGGCAATATAGACAATAATACGACAGCGAGAAAAATGAATAAAAAACCTTTTAAACTTGTACTATGATTAGTGACCTTTCAAAAGGCAATAACACGACAACGAGAAAAATAAAAAAATAAGTCCTGCCATACGGCCCTACCTGCTTTCAATAAATAAAGCCTGTCATACCTATACTGTTGTATTCATAGTAATGATAATGACACGACAACGAGAAAAACCAAAAAATAGCAGATGAGAAAAAGCAAAAAAGAAACAGGGAGCAAATGAGAAAAGAAACAAGGGCCTACCTGCGTGGGGAAACGGAGGCGACGACGTGCAACAATGGATGCGTTTGGTTCGCTTGCGAGAAATGGCAAGGAGAAGACGAAGAAGAATTGTTTTCGTATTTGGTAAACATTTCTTAAATAAATAATAAAAGTAGCTGAGGCTTGTTGGAACGCGTCCAATCACACGTGTCCACTTGGCAGGCTGCGTCCAATCGCGCGCGTCTTGTTGTCCAACCATGTCCGGTAACAATAGAAGCATTGGACACCGTGTCGCACCGGAGTCGTACCAGCATGCGTGTCCGGTGCGCGTCCGACGCGGGACACGCTGCTGAAGTGCCTCGTCTGTGCTTCTTAGGATATAACGTCCCTTATTGTTGACTTCTCAATAATGCTCACATTAAGATACTTCACACGAAGATACTTTACTCAACTCCTCGCTTGTCAAAACCTTCCATCAGTCAACCCTACGTAAGAAGTCATTTTTGAGACATCAACAACTAGCTCCGACACTATTCAATTGCTCTTAGGATCAATGATTGACCCCGCAAACTAACACAAGATTTTTCAACGTGTTTGTTCTCACTTACATGCTTTTTGGTAAACTTCCAAGAAGGTCACTCATCTCATAATTGCTCCAAGTCAAGCACGGTTAACTGTGGAGTTCTTAAGTAATGAGCTACCAAAAAGTAGACACATCTTGTTGTTATAAGTTGAACTAATTAAATCTTTTAAGTCATTCTCAACTGTATAGTCTCATACCTGCACAGCCTATGGATCTCTCTCATTCCAGTGTGATTCATCTAGGGTGTTACATGGGACCCACCATAGCATGTGTTAACTCTCCCTCGATTCATCTCAACCAAACCAGTAGCACAAATTTCATCTTCATTTGTTTGTGACGAATCACAACTACCAAATAGAGTGTAAAATAAAAGCAATGAAGAAAGAGACTATAAGGAGTGGTCAAAGAAAAAAAAAAGAGGAAGAAGAATATATACTCATCCTGTAAAAAAGGAACATATATACTCATGGAAATTATCCAAATTAATTTAAAAGTCTAACTATCTTAATGTAAAATAATCTTAACTATAATAGTAATATCTTTTTGTGTGTTAATGATAATTATATTAATTATTTTAAATTAAAATACATATATACAATCCCTTTATATATAAACATATTAGTGTTTGTTTCCTTATGTCTACCTTCTCCTCACTTTCCTTCACCAATACTTCACTCAAATACTTTGCCTTCACGAAATGGTAGAGTTTATTTTCCTAATGTTAGTATATCCTCTTATATTCTTAATACCAAGTGAATATCATAAACTAATTTTAATATATATCTTATCTTCAAAAGTTTTAAATAACTCCTAATATTTAAATGCTATATGCTTTTAATATCAAGGCTTAAATATGTTCGTGCTTTCTTATATATATATATATATATATCTGAATTTTGTTTTTCCTCCCTAATAATTTTTTTCTTTTTTTTTTGCAACATTGTATTATGCATCAACTGCTTATGTGTTATGCCACATCGGATTAAATGTGTCACCTTCTTTGATGATGTATCTACTAACTTGGGTCCAATAATTAATAAATAAATAAAAATAAAAAATGGATTGTAGGGCACATAATTAATGAAAACATTGTCGTTTTAGAATAGGGTTAAGTCTTCTTCTTATTCCTTTTTAAAGGTTTGGTTAGTATCATTCTTCTCGATACTCCGTTTGTCACCTTCGAGGCTTGTCACCTTCGAGGTCTAATTCGACTTATCTACTAACTTGTCACCTTTGAGGTCTAATTCGACTTGGTGGGAGCTTCTTTGTCATTGTTTATTGGTGGTGCATCTAGTGGGGTTCCCTGTTGGTGCAGAAAACCGATGATTAACCTAGCATCTCATACCAAGAACACCTTCAGCAACCCCACCAACACCTTCAAGCTTAGCAATTCCAACACCAACACCTTCCTCCACATCAACAACATTCGCAAAATCAGCCAACCCATGATTCAACGTCTCCACATAAACTTCAACTATAGAGTTTTAACCCAACTAAAAATTTAGCACCTCAACAACATGGCAATCCAGCATCAACTCTTTAAGTCCAACATCAACCCCCTCCCACCATAATTTTAAATCTCCCTTAATCTTAACATCCTGCTTCAGAAACCCAACAAATTCAAAAAAGCTCCATTTGCCAATGTCTATCTCTGATAACAAAGTTATGCCTCCTTCAACATACTTTAAAATGGGCTCACAAACCAAATAATCCCCATGGTTAACCTCCTTAGTAAAAGCCATGTATGACAGACCCTAAAAAAACAATTACCCCCCAAAAAAACATTAATTTATTCATCAACAATGATCCCATTTGCATCCCACCATATAATGACAACATAGGAGAATAAACAACAAAAACACAACAAAGAAGACTCACCTGTTTGGTCCACCTACTCCACTTTTGGGACCACAAGCTTCAACACCAAAGCCCTGAGCCAAACCTTCAGCCAAACATGTATGTTTCAAACTCGCACACAATCCTAACTCCCAAAATGCATGAACATCAACCATGAAGGCACACAACTCATGTGATCACCCTCAACACCCACACATTCCTAGACAAGACCATCCACGACATCAATGACCCACAAATTGCTAATCCTAACCCTTTTGTGGTAAAGTGAGGCATAACGTGTGTAAGAAGAAGACATAGATCATTTTTGTGATGAGGTTGAGGCAAGGCTGATTAATTTGGCCTTTCTAAATTAGCAAAATGACACAAGTTTTTGTGTTACATCAATTTTTATTTAAAACCTTAGATAAATTATAATTGTAATTGCTAATTTCATTTTACATTGATAATTAATTACCAGAGAACACTTCTTATCTAAAAGTTTGACTTAGTCTTGGAGCATATGTGACACCAGACATAAGTAGTTGACGTGTCAAATTAATGAACACATCAGCCATTAATAGATCCAAGTAATGACAGAGATACAAATAAAAAAAATTAAGTATGAGGGAGCAAAAACATAGAAAAAAATTATCAATGATCAAAAACAAAATTCATGTATATATCAAGAAACACTACACATATTTAAGCTTAATATCAATATTAGTTGACGATTTAACAAGTTGTAAACTGAACATGAGAAATGTGAATAGAGCAACATTTGTGGGGAGAGGAGTTGTCCCTTAATCAGTACTCAACTTTCTCATGGATTAGTCTCATGACTTTCAGTTGTGAAGATATCTTGCTTTAAAAAAAATGAATATGAGAAGTTGCTTTCTTAGTTGGATATTACTAGAGTTTGATATTTGACAGAAAATAATTTTTGATCAAAATTTATTTATTTTTATCAAATTCTGAATTAGTTTAAAAAATTCTAAATTAGTCTCATGACTTTCAGTTGTGAAGATATCTTGCTTTTAAAAAAAATGAATATGAGAAGTTGCTTTCTTAGTTGGATATTACTAGAGTTTGATATTTGACAGAAATAATTTTTGATCAAAATTTATTTATTTTTATCAAATTCTGAATTAGTTTAAAAAAATTGTGAAAAGGAAAAATAAGAAAAAAAAACATTGCGTAAGATGTAATAATGGATAAGTTTTTGAAAATATAGTAATAATATCCAAAAGCAAAGAAAAAGAAAAAGAAAGAAAAACGGTAAGTAGATCTCGAACCTTCCTAACCCTCGATTCTCGAAACTACTCACCCTGATACGCTTGCCGTGGAACTCTCTGGAACCCCTCACCGCTGCTTCTCCTTTTAAACCCTATTCGCTACTTCACAACACATCTCTCTGAACTGAATTAAACTACATAGAAAAATAAAACCAAACCTTTCTTCCTACTACTCCCATTCCCACATTTCGACAACATGGACGAGGACTTCGACATGCCGACGGCGGAGGCAATGGGCGAGGACTTCGACTTCGCCGGCGCCACCGGCGGCGACCTCGACGGCAGCAGCAGCAACCCCATCTTGAAGGTCGGCGAGGAGAAGGAGATTGGAAAAGAGGGTTTGAAGAAGAAACTACTTAAAGAAGGTGAAGGATGGGACACTCCTGAAGTTGGTGACGAAGTTCAAGGTACTTAATAATATATGTTGCATTTTCTTATCTGTCCCTCTTACCGGAATTGTTCTTTGGAATTAAATGTAAATGAAAAAAAATGAAAATTTCAAAATAGAGCAGAACAAAACAAAATAAGAAACTAGAGCTAATGACCCACCTAGGAGAGTTGCATGTGTCAATTGTCATACACTGTAACACAGTCTTTTTTTACCAGTGATAGTAAAGACACTGTTTGTTTACTTTGAATTGAAATTTACCATTGACAATCGCAGAAGTGATAGTGAAATTCATTGAATATCGAAATTCCCGATAGATTTCATTCATGCAATTTAAAGTGATTAGTTAAAGGCTTAATTATGTTTTGTCTTTCAGATTAGATGGTGCTCTGTTTTCTTTAGTTCTCCTAATGGAAATATGCATTTTTTTAGTTTCTCAACTTTGAAAAATGCTCTTTTTAGTAGCGACTAAAACACAAAAAAAATTATTTAAGTGGAGGGCCAAAAAAACATTTTTTTTCTAATTTAAGTGATTAAAAATTGCAAAATTTTATTTTGGAAAATAAACGGCCCACTAATTTGAGTCATATTTACAAGAGTGCTGCTAATTGCTAGCATCTCAACCTATGTCACATACATAAAAATGGAAATGTATAATGTAAAAGAAATGAAAATGTAACTAATGAAAATTGGGTCTGATGGCACTCTTTTGCAGAGCTTATTCTAATCTCCCGTTTGGTTTTGTCTTGCTTTAAATTTTTAATGATTTATTTAATCTTTAATTTTCTTTTCAGTTCACTATACTGGGACGTTGCTTGATGGCACTAAGTTTGATTCCAGCAGAGATAGGGGAACTCCTTTCAGTTTCACGCTTGGACAAGGTGAGTGCCTTTTTTATTTTTACTTTTTTGAGAATTGTGGGTGTTGTGATTGACTGTTGTTACTTGGAATAGTGTGAGTGTTTGGTAGGTTATGAAGTGGATTTGACTATTAGCAGTTCAATTTGTGTGAAGTGTTTAAATGAGGTTGTGCGTGTGGTGGTCAATTCGTGAGATTATTGTTCTTTGAATAATCATGATTTTGAACGTCTTTTTTATCGGCTGAATTCATGATTTGGGCGTATTAATGAAGAGCTGAATGAATCTCTACATGTTTGTTTATTCCTTATTTTGTTGAACAAGGTGTAATGTTGATTGAAAATTTGGAATGTACTATGTTTTGATGTAAGTGGCGCCTTGGAAATGCAGGGCAAGTTATTAAAGGATGGGATCAAGGTATTATAACGATGAAGAAAGGTGAAAATTCCCTTTTCACCATCCCGGCTGAGCTAGCTTATGGTGAAACTGGTTCTCCTCCAACAATTCCCCCTAATGCAACTCTTCAATTTGATGTGGAGCTGTTGTCTTGGACTAGTGTGAAAGACATATGTAAGGATGGAGGTTTATTTAAGAAGATACTTACCAAGGGGGAGAAATGGGAGAACCCAAAGGATCCTGATGAAGTTTTAGGTATACACATTTGTTAAATATTTCATTTTCAGTCAGATTATTGTATTATCTACCTTAGTCTTAACTATTAAATGCGCTCTTGGTGTTGCAGTCAAGTATGAAGCATGCCTTGAAGATGGAACTCTTGTGGCAAAATCTGATGGAGTGGAGTTCACAGTCAATGATGGTCACTGCCTACTAATTTTGTTGCTCTCTTCATATTAATTTTCTTTTATTGTGTGATCTTACATTAATGTTTACTGTATTACAGGTTATTTTTGTCCTGCTTTGTCAAAGGCTGTTAAAACCATGAAGAAGGGAGAGAAAGTGCTTCTGACAGTGAAGCCACAATGTAAGTATTGTACAGATTTGGTACCCATCACCTATGTTTTTTTTTTAAAAAACATGCATATGACTAGTAATCTTAATATTATGTTCATTTACAAATTTTTATGTGTTCTTTTGTTTGTTTGTAGATGGATTTGGTGAGAAGGGTAAGCCAGCACATGATGAAGAAGGTGCAGTTCCACCAAATGCAACATTGCAGATTACTCTTGAGTTAGTTTCTTGGAAGACTGTCTCAGAAGTAACGGAGGACAAGAAGATCATTAAGAAGATCCTCAAGGAAGGGGAAGGATATGAGCGTCCAAATGAGGGAGCCATTGTGAAATGTAAATGCTAGTTAATACTTATTAATGTGAATGATGACCTTTTCTCTTTCTTTTTTTTATGGATTTAGGACATGGTTTCTGATGTCATCTTACATTTTTTTTGCATTCTTGTAGTGAAAGTAATTGGTAAGCTGCAAGATGGTACTTTGTTTTTGAAAAAGGGCCATGACGATGAAGGAGAGCTGTTTGAATTCAAAACTGATGAGGGTAACTTGAACTGTCTCAATGTTTCTTCCCATTTCCCACTAATTTACTTTTAAGCTAACTAATGTGAGTGCCTGATGGATTGAGCAGAGCAAGTAATTGATGGGCTTGACAGAGCTGTGTTGACTATGAAGAAGGGTGAGATAGCATTGTTGATTATAGCACCTGAATATGCTTTTGGTTCGTCAGAGTCTCAGCTGGAACTTGCAGTGGTTCCACCTAACTCCACAGTATATTACGAGGTTGAGCTAGTATCATTTGAGAAGGTAAGTAATAACCGGGCAATGAATTGTGATTCTGCATTGATTTCATGTTTCAATTTTGGTGAAAGAATTTTTTTATTGGAAAGAAATGCTAGCCATCATGCAGTTATAATTAAATTAAACTCACTTGGTTAAGGGATTGATGAAGAAACAAAAGCATTATAAAATGTGCTCTCTTTCTTTTTGCTTACAAGTTCCAATTTTATGTGCTTCTTTACTGCTGTGCCTGTTTTTATTCTTATACATTAATTGCATCCCGTTGCTTGTATTTTAACTGAATCATCACCCGGCCCAATCAATTTTAGTTTCAAAAGATCATTGAATTTCTCTATCCAAAAATTAATTAATAATTTTTGCCTCTTTTAGGAGAAGGAATCCTGGGACATGGACACGCCAGAGAAGATTGAAGCTGCTGGTAAGAAGAAAGAAGAAGGAAATGCATTATTTAAAGCTGGTAAATATGCAAGAGCTTCTAAAAGATACGAGAAGGTAATAAAAACTAACTTAAATATTTATTCATTCTCTTCTATTTCAATGCATTCCTGAGACATTTTTGTTACCAAAATCTTATCACAGGCTGTAAAGTTCATAGAGTACGATACTGCCTTTAGCGAAGAGGAGAAGAAGAGCTCCAAAGCCTTGAAGGTTGCCTGTAATCTAAACAATGCAGCATGCAAGTTGAAATTAAAAGATTATAAACAAGCAGAGAAATTGTGCACAAAGGTATGGCTGCTGTATCCTATCAGATGGTAATAGAAAAAATCACTTTACGTGCTTAGCAAAAACTGATTCTTAATTTTTTGACAAGCAGGTACTGGACCTTGAGAGTACTAATGTGAAGGCTCTCTATAGAAGGGCCCAGGCATATATCCAGTTGGCTGATTTAGACTTGGCCGAATTTGATATTAAGAAAGCGCTTGAGATTGACCCTAACAACAGGTGGATTATATCTAGAAGGATTTATTATTAGTTGATATAAAAATCTTTATATTGATAACCGACTTACTTTTGTTGGATTTTATAGAAGGTGGTAGTTTCTTTATCTGGTTTAAATCTTTTAGATTATTATTTATTCGCATTTTTTATGATTTATCTTTTTTATGTAGTGATTTTTGTCACCAATATGTTTGCTTTTGATGTATAAACAGGGATGTCAAGCTTGAGTACAAGACTTTGAAGGAAAAGATGAAGGAGTACAACAAAAAAGAGGCAAAATTTTATGGAAATATGTTCAACAAACTGCACAAGCTAGATTCTCTTGACAGTAATGTGAGTATTCCGTCTCTATAGTTGCTCTTAAGTATACATACATACACTTTAGTATTCCATTTCAAGTCTACGTACGCATTGGTAATTTTTGAATTAGAAAATCTCTCCAAGCTATCTGGTTGTTCATAACCAGAAACCAATGCGAAATAGTCTAATTTTGATATCAATAACATGAATATTCCCCATTTGAAAAACGAAGAAGTTTAAAATTTTCTCATGTCTAACGATGTATGTAATTTTAGTTGACATAGTATTGTTAGTGCTACAAATGTTCTATTTGTGAGAAAAAATTAACATGTATACAATATTTTGAATAATTACTCCATATATTTCTTGTTTTGTTGTTTACAAATTTTTGAATGATGCTTATATTCACAACTGTTATTGTATAAGTTTTACATATATTTAGTTACATGAGTAATTTACTGGTATTTAAAATTATTTAAAAGAAGGAAGGATATGAAAATAATTTGATTTTATCAAGGGGTAATAAATTTCATTCTATAAATTAACCTCAGGTTATGTTAGGAAAATTTATTTTCGCATTCAAAAGAATTGATGATTCCTAGTTCAGTGGAATGAAACAAGTAGAACACCATTACTTGTATAAAACGTAAATGCGCTTTCTTTTCTTATAACAATCATAGCTAACTAGTAGTTTTCCTGTTTCTAAAAATTAGACGTTTTGGTTATATATCGTTTTACTATTCTGTATTTAATTTTATTAGCTGAGTTGGGGCTAGTGCATGTTTGAATTTATCGAATGTAATATATTATGTGCCTAGTCGTAACAGAATTCTGTTAACATATTAACTTAAGGAATTATACAAGAGTTGTTACATTCTTCAAGGTTGAGTTTAGTGGAATAAGGTTTTCCGTTTGAATTTTGTTTGTACTGTGTTTTTAATAGATACATCGTTTAACATGCAGAAACCAGCGTCGAAGGATGCCCAACCGATGAATATCGACAGCAAGGCATAAACATCATGGAAATTCAGCTAATTTCGAGGGTCTGTTATTTATTATTATTTGTGGACATTTGGAATTATGATGGATTATTCAATGTGTATGGAGATAATTTTTCTTTCCCTATTGCAAAGAACGTGGAAATCTTGACGAAATTAAATACTTTTTGTGTGGCGAACTCTATTATTTCGACATATTGCTACAACAAAATAGATGATTTTTCGTTTAAAATCCATTGAACTTTAAGTGACTTGGAAACCAGTATCAGAATGGGAATTGTTGAGCCACAAAGGGAGAATTCTAACGTTCCCATTAAGATGTTGATCAAGCTTCTTTTTTTTGTCTCCCCCACCTGCTTCCGTGGTTCTTATTCTAGTAGGAAAAAGGTTAGAATTTGGGGTATACGATCCATTGAACCAGGACGTATTCATAGTTAAAATAATGTTCACGGCAACATTAGTCAATAAAGTTGATTACAGTTTATTTGACTATACATGGTTAAGTTAAATATAGCAGGTTATAGTTAAATGTAACATGTTATTTGACTATTCATAGTTAAATAATGTTCACGGCAACATTAGTCAGTAAAGTTGATTAAATATAACAGGATATATGAACCAGGACGTTGGAATTGCCATTATGAATTAAAATATATCAGGTATATACGATCCACTGAACCATTGAATAATGTTCATGGCAACATTAGTTATAACAGGTTATTTGACTATTCATAATTAATTAATGCACTCACTTTCTTCCCAAACCATTGAGGGATTTTTTTTTTCCTGCACTCAGTGTTTTTTATTTTTATTTCAATAGTAGCAAGAGGGAAAAATAAAAAAAGTATCCTTACATATAATCACATGAGGATTATGAATTACCAATCCAAAAGTTGGTTAAAATATAACAGGTTATTTGACTATTTATAGTTAAATAATGCACTCACTTTCTTCCAAAACCATTGAGGGATTTTTTTTTCCTGCACTCAAGTGGTTTTTTTTATTTCAATATATAAAGTAGTAAGAGGAAAAAATAAAAAAAGTATCCTTACATATAGTTACATATGTATTATGTATTATCAATTCGTAAGTCTTAGCGCACATATATATATAATTAATTCAGTTAATAAATCAATTATGTTAAAAAATAATTAATGTTGTTATATATAATACTAAATTTTTTAATGCATATTTAATATACAAATAAGTTTATATAATAGATTTTATAACAATTAATTTTAATATAATAATGTAAAAAGTTTAATAATTTTGATCTAATGATATTTTTTACAAGCTATACAAAGAAAAAAAAAAGAAACGAAGAAGTAAAAAAAGATACAGTTGTAATTTTTTAAAATATGTTGAGTGTAAAAGAAATTTGAATAGTGTCGAAAAAATAATCCAACCATTGATTACTAGTGGTTGAGCCAACAATACTATTATTCAACTTACAAAAACATTGTACATACCAGCTTAACAGTAAAAAAGGATAAATTGGACACTCCTTGTGTTACTTCTCATCTAAAAAGAAAAAATATAAGTATGATAAGTAATATGATATAATGAGAAATAACAAATAGAAAAAAAATGAAAAATGTTGATTAAGATGTTCAATTATCATTACTAAAAAGAAAATACAAGTAAATAGTCATGCCAAGATTTGAATCACCCAAGATCATTGGACAAATAATGGAAATTAATGTAAGGACTAAGGAGGAGGATACATATATATTCATAGTCCAAATATATACCACTTTTTTTCCAAACCATTATACTAGTGAACGAATTAACAATACTATTAGTTTTTTAAAAAACACTTTGGCTTAATTGTACTTTTTATTTCATTTTTTTTTAATTTTGACAAATTGTATCCTCAATTTTTTTCATTTGATGCATTTTACCCCTAATTTTAAGAATCTTAAGATTTTTATCATTTATCATTTTATTACTGACATAATTGTGCTTTTTACTCTTAACTTATTATTTTTTGCAAATTTTACCCTAGTTTTTAATTTTTTTGGAAAATTTTTCTTTTATCTTTTTTTGACAAATTTTACCTCTAAAGGAATAGATAAATGATAAAAGATAAAATTCACACATTTCTTAAAAATCAGAATAAAATGCATCAAATTAAAAGTAAAAAATAAATGATTGTTTAATTTGCATTTTCATTTTCTGTTTTTATTTTCTGAAAACTGTTTTCATTTTCAAAAGATTAAAATTCTGAAAAAATGTTTGGTTTGACTTCTTGTTTTCGAGAAATAAAAACACTGAAAATTTATGATATATTAACTTCGTGTTTTTTTATATATTTTTAGATTTACTTAAAATTATATTTGTTGTCACCATGTTTTCATTTTACCTAAAATGAGGTTCCCATCTTCAATTGAAAACGAGATTTTATTATTTTCATCTTATGATTGTTTTCTGTTTTCATTTTTAATGAAAAATGTTTTCAAAAATCCAACCAAACACATTTTCAGTATCATTTTTTATTTTTAGTGAAAATGAAAACAGAAAACAACCAAACCAAACACCCCCAAAATTTCCCAAAAAAAAAAAGTAAAGAATACAATAAGCCAAACATTTTTATAGAAAACGTACTCGTAGCATTCTGATTTTATAAAAAGTCAATACTCATTACATAATTAGAGGAGCAGACATCGAAATGCGTAGAATGCAACAAAAATAATGTTGGTCTTCAACTAACATAGCCTTGTATTTGTTCTTTTCTGGCTAGACAGAATGCTCTAAAGTCAATTTATCATTTATGGCATGGTTTACTTTGAACAGCGCAATAGCTCTAAGTTGGTGCATCTGATCAATCTAGTTTCTGCATTCTATTTTAAAACTTTATTAGACATCATTTGTTTCTTCTCTTTTTCAGCGTTGTGTTGTGTAGTTACCAATGAGAACTACATTCGTTTCATTGCTTTCTTTCTTTCTCTGCTACCACTGGATATATCTTAGTATCCATTTTTCTGTCACCACTGGCAAATGTCTCGAGAATCAACAATTGGTGTTGCTTCAACTAAAGAACAACCTCACATTCAAGCCTGAAAAAAATTCCAACAAACTGAAGATGTGGAATCAAAGGAATATTGATTGCTATAATTGAAATGGTGTAACTTGTGACCATGAAGGACATGTCATTGACCTTAATCTGAAGGGAGAATTCATCACTGGTGGATTTGATGATTCAAGTGCTATTTTCAGTCTTCAACATCTTCAAACCTTGAGAGCAAGTAACACAAGCTTCTCTGGACCATTTCCACACTCTATAGGTAACATGAGGTACTCATCTAAATTAGATTCTTTTTGTTGTCAATTTAATGGAACACTTTCCAATTCACTGTCAAACCTCTCAGAACTCAGTTACCTGGACTTGTCGTATAACAACTTCACAGGTCAAATGGTGCAATTCCCACTTACATCATTATCTGATTCGGGCCAATTAATTCACTTAGATCGTTCTCATAATGATTTAAATGGTGCAATTCCTTCATCACTTTTTGCACTCCCACTCCTGCAAAGTGGAAATGTACATGAATATGAATATGGAAGGCTAGCTGGTAGAACCGATTGGAACTTTATTAGTGTCGAACTAGGATTTATTTTTGGCCTTGGACTTGTTTATTTTCCATTGTTGTTATGGGAGCGATGGAGGATATGGTATTGGCAACTTACACACAAAATTCTTTGCTCCATCTTTCCTCAGATTTATCTTGAATATGTAACACGAAGGGGAAAAACATACATAATTTTAAGGTGGCAACATTAGTGTTAACTGTGAGTGTGTGAATAAGTGATGTCATGATGTAATCTTCCTTCTTCGTGTTTCCTTTTCCAAATTTCAATAGTTTTTTGGGTTTTATGTCTTAATAGAAACCACAAAATAAGTTTGTAAGGCATGTGTACTGGAACTATGAATTACAGATCACAATTTTTGTTGCGCCCATAATATTATATATGGTTGCAGAGCTGCTTGCAATAGTAATTTCCCACAATTGTAGTGTGAATTTAAATCACATGAATTATCGCAATTCATTTACAATGGAGTCCCAATAAAACAAATATTTGGCAACGACAAAAGCTAAACACAATTTTATATCACTTTTTTGTCAGAAATATAAAGATTCAAACTCAAATCTTTTGTTGCAAGTGTCAATGACTAAATGGGTGTGATCATGTGGAACGTTGGAGTGAGTGCAATAGGCATCTAATGGTGACCATGATGAAGACTTCTACTTCTACAGTGGTAGACATCGATAGGTCTTCCATTGTGGGAATTTTTTTTAACCATTAATTTATTAATATTTAAATGAAGGGGTTAAATTATTGTTTTTTTTTTCTGTGTTTCCCAACATGTCCCTAACTCATTTTCCTCACTCCAAATTGTGTAGTTCCTGTCAGCCGTCGCGGTGAGATACCAATGAACAACAACCCCTCCATTGCCATGGTTATTATAGTGACAACTTTCATTTAGATTTATTTTTCTCTTCCTCCCTCTCGGATTTTCTTTTTTTCAGATCTAAACTCTTTTCTCTTTTCTAAATCTGAGATAGCTTCTTAGACACAAGACCCACATATTCGACCACGCTACATTCCTCCTCCAAGCCACGCTCCTCCGTACCGACGCCGTTAAGCTCTCAAACTCAGGCACGAAAGGATATAAAGCCTTGATGATTAAACCAAGATCAGAACCATTTCAATCATGAATCATGGCAAAAAAAAAGAAAGAAAACCAATAACCAGAAAAATTTGCACCACCTTCGATATATAAGAGACTCTTTTTTCTTATTCAATGAAGCCCATAAAGAAGACCCTTTGAGCCTTTAAGAAATCAGTGCACAAAACACTATCAAATTAACTCACCACCACATGGCAAAATGATCATCAGGAAACTATGAAAAAAAATACCAAAAAGTTAAAACATGAAAAATAAAAAATAAAAGTACAAAGAGAGAATTAAAGATAAAATTGAGAAGAATCAAATTTGAAATCTTGAAAAGAGATCCAATAATATTCCAATTGGATGAAAGTTAGCGTCAAGGGTTGTTGGATGTGGATTTTTCGGAAGCTGCGGTAGCAAACGACAATGAATCTGGATTTTCTGGCTCATAGGATTGAGATTTCAAATTCAGAAGGTGGAGGGGAAAGCACCGGTCAGTGGGCTGTCAGGAAGGTGGGGAAGGAAGGGCAACTTAGGAAAAAGGAGAAAAAAAGAAAATAATTGACCTTTGATTAAAAAATCATCATATCCAACGGTTAAAAAAGTTTCTCAAAATGGGAGACCTATTAATGTTTCCCACGGTGGAATTCGTTGCAAATGATATGAATCCTGTTAAAATATGTTTTTAGTCTACAAAAAAATTTCGTCTAGTTTTCATCCCTACAAAATTCTAATGAGTTAGGTTTAGATGACTATGAACCTAGGTTACTATGTGTCTAATGTTTGTCTACTAAAAAGTGGACACGTATATCTCCATGTTTTCTTCCTTTCTCTTCTCCTTTACTTGTTCTTCATTGGTTCAGACTCCTTCGTCTGATCTTCACTCATTCTTCTCCCACCCTCTCTTCCCTTGATCTTGTCTCACCTCGGCTTCCACTAGCTCACAGCGGTGGCACTATCGCCTTTGATGTCATAACCATCGTTTCTATCGCTTAGAATGATCCTTCTACTACCTTCACTCCCTCTGACTCTCTTTGTGCATGCTTCTTGTGCTATGTTCTAAACCTCCTCTCTGAACATCCACCTCCAACATCACCACTACCAACCAGATCTGCCTCGTAAACCATCATCTTTGTCCAAATCCAGACCCAAATTCGCCAAATCAGGTTCCAATTACAAGCCCCTATTTCTGGGTGTTTGGCCATGGATAATGATTTTGTTGGTTCAATTATTCTTTTTGATTCAGGTGATCTCACTTTGATGAATTATGATGACTTCATGTGAATAAAAATTTTTAACTTCGATTACAAAATTGGCAAAATTTCTCTCTTTTTGTTTTGGAATATCCTACCGTTACAGTTTGGATTTCTTTCTCTGCCTCTAATTTTTTCTATTTGGTATTTGTTGTTTTCAATTTTTTTGGTCTTGTTGATCGTCCTTTTTCATATGAGGTTCATGATTTTGCTGTGTATGAAAGAAGGGTTTACAACATATGTTGCACCAACTTTCCAATTCCATTACATTTCAGCTTTGCTAAAGTATGAAAGAAGGGTTTAAAAGAGTGTCCAGAAAGATTCATTCTTGCATTCTTTATTTAATTTTTTTTGTAATTTGTAGTATTTTTTAATCGTCAAAAATTATATTTTGATTTTTTTATGTATTTTGTGATGATTTTAACCTCAGAAATTATATTTTGAAATTTAAATTAATAAAAAATTATCACGTAAGTTCATAGTCTTTCAAACCCTACTATAGGTCAAAAAATAGTGCATTATAATTTTTCAGGGACAAAAAATAAATGAAAATTTTTACAGAGACAAAAAATGAACTTTACCAATTTTATAAGAACAAAAAATATATTTTAACCTTAATACAAGTTTGTAAGGATCACCTACTAGAGTCATAACTTAATAGTTAAAGGAATTTTTATTAAAAGATTTAAAAAGACCACAATTTATTCATACGAAAAGGGTGAAAAATTATCTAATATTTTATCTAATAAAAAACATGCAGCATTGTAATAAGACCTTAATTTCTAAAATAAGAAAACATTTTGATATATTTTGAATAAGCATCTTGGTGAGAATAATAAATATATTTATCTAATAAAAAGCACATGCAACATTATAAAAACAAGATGGAATTGAATTGAGTTTCTTTAAAACTTTTTTGCAAATTAAACCTTAAAAAAACACTATATCGTATTATAAAATGAGTTTATACTTGTGGTTGATATTAAGTGGAACAAACGATAGATTCAAAAACTCGATTATATATATATATATACCTTCAATGTTGATAGAAATCACAATTCAAGGTTATACAAATAGATAAAGCAAGAGACATAACACAGATTTTATATTATTTTGTCTCTACCATTGAAACTACGACAATTCTAAACAAATTCACCAAATTTCAATATCACATATACAAAGTACAAGTATTCTTTTACAAGCCACTTCTAGCTCGTCCCTATCTAGTAGTTTTATACTAGCCTCTCAGGCTAAAAACCCAAATAATCTTTTATACAAACCCTCTCCAAGCTTCAACAAATTAAATATATTTGTTTGATGTAAGGGGTGCATCGACTTTTGCTAACATCTTACATACAACCATAAGCTTAAGCCCACAAGTCACTTTTTGTACACGACAACTTGTTTTGACATGCCTTTTGATGGAGTAGGTAGCTTTTTTCGTTGATGATGTGATCCTGCCTAGGAGCGGATCGCTTGATACAGGCTACAAAGATTTGGATGACGCCACTTCCAAAGAGGGAAGAGAAGTCAGGGTAGACGCCACAATGATTACCTTGATAAGTCTGAGATTGGTTCAACAAGAAACCCATAGAGAAGCTCTCACCAAATTTTATGAAAATGCCAATACTTATAGTGTATCTGAACAAAAAGATAAAATAGACATGGGTCTTCTAAACAGTTTGGGCCAAAATTACAATAAATAAAAATTATTAATAAAAATATAACATATTTGGTATGGGCCTTCAAATTAATCTGGGACTTCAACAACAATTAATAGTCTTGATAGTGTCTCTGCCTCTGGGCCTTCATTCTTCTCCACTTGGGCCTTTAGCCTGTATTTGGCCAGTTTTAGGATTCTCATTAGTTGACTTTTTCCTCTTTCTTGCTCTTTGATAGGTCCTAAGAAGAATAAAAGAACATTCTCTTCATAAAAGATCAAAGCATCAAAGCATTAAACATGATCATAAATGCAATAACTGTACATATGTTGAGCTATCATCTGTTAGACAAACGTAAAACACAACAAAGTTTCCGTCTGATGTGTGATAAGACACAATCTTCAAAACTTAATATTTGTTTGCATTAACAAAAACATTTGAGGGACTTGATTCATCTTATCACTTAACAAGTGCTAAATCTAAAATTTATTATCATGTTAAAATTTTAAATCATTTCACTTTGAATGAAAAATCTTTTAAAAAAGTTAAAAATTTATGATAGTCAAAACTAATTAATTTTTTTGAAGGATTAAAAATAAACTTAACTATATTTATAAGATCTAAAAATGTATTTAATCTTTTTATCAAAATGGGAAAAATATTTTGAAAGAAAATAGAATAAAACACCTTTTGAGTACTAGAAAGTTTATAGCTTTGTCACATAAGTCTAAGTCTTTGAAAGTGCAATATGTGAATCACTTTAGTCCAAAATTCAAAAAGTAGTCTAACTTAAGTAATAATATTAACATATGTTTATGGACCAAAGTGACCATAAGTGGTTAAGTTTAGTAACTTATTTCACATCCTAGAGACTTAGTTTGAATTTTTTAAATATAAAGTGTTACAAAAACACTCAATATGCTACTCTACATGAGAAACAAAAATGAGGGAAAAATATAGGTTTAATAGGGTTTATGATGTGATAGGAAGAAAGAGATAGGAAAAAAATTAGAAGTATTGGTAGGGTATTTGTAGAAGCAAGCTTCATGATGATGAATCAAGTTGATTCAAGTAGTTTTGATGATAACAAAGATGATGACAAAAAGCCCAAGAGAATGATTTCAAGATTGATTCAACAAGTTCAAGATCAAGATTAATTTCAAGTTTCATGATAAGAAATCAAGAAGTTTGATTTCAAGATTCAAGAGAAGATGAATTCAAGATTCAAGAGAATAAATCAAGAAGACTTCACAAGGGAAGTATTGAAAAAAAATTTCAAAAAACAAACATAGCACAGTTTTGTTTTTCAAAACGGTTTTTCTCAAAATTTTCTAAGTTACCAGAGTTTTTACTCTCTGGTAATCGATTACCAATTACCTGTAATCGATTACCAGTGGCAAAGTTTGATTTCAAAAGCTTTTAACTGAATTTGCAATGTTCCAATTGATTTTTAAATGGTGTAATCGATTACAATATATTGGTAATCGATTACCAGTGTATCTGAACGTTGAAATTCAAAATCAATTGTGAAGAGTCACATCTTTTCATAAAATGCTTTGTGTAATCGATTACATGGTTTTGGTAATCAATTACCAGTGACAAGTTTTGAATAAAAAGTCAAGAGATGTAACTCTTCCAATGGTTTTCAGGTTTTTCTCAAGGTTATAACTCTTCCAATGGTTTTCTTGACCAGACATGAAGAGTCTATAAAAGCAAGACCTTGACTTGCATTTCAAGAACTTTTTCACACAACTTTTGAACATCTTTTTGAACTTCTTCTTCTTCTCCCTTTTCCAAAAGCTTCCTAAAGTTTTCTGGTTTCCAAACCTTGTTCTTTCACAGAAAACAAAAGTGTGCTATATCTTTTCATTCTCTTCTTCCTTTGCCAAAAAGAATTCGACAAGGACTAACCGCCTGAATTCTTTTTGTGTCTCTCTTCTCCCTTTTCCAAAAGAACAAAGGACTAATTGCCTAAATTCTTTTGTGTCTCCCTTCTCACTTTTCAAAGAATTCAATAAGACACAGTTTGAGAATTCTTTTGATTCTTCCCTTTCCCTTAAACAAAAGATTTCAAAGGACTAACCGCCTGAGAATTCTTTTGTTTCCCCTTTACAAAGTTTCAAAGGACTAACCGCTTGAGAAATTTGTCTTAACACATTGGAGGGTACATCCTTTGTGGTACAAGTAGAGGGTACATCTACTTGGGTTGTTGTAATTGAGAACAAGAGAGGGTACATCTCTTGTGGATCAGTTCAAGTGGAGGGTACATCCACCTGGTTGTTCAAAGAGAACAAGGGAGGGTACATCCCTTGTGGATCTTTGCTTGTAAAGGTTTTTACAAGGTTGAAAAGAAATATCAAGGACCGCATGTCGCTTGGGGACTGGATGTAGGCACGGGTTGTTGCCGAACCAGTATAAAACTCTTGTGTTTGTCTTCTACTTCCCTACACTTTTAATTTCCGCTGTGCATTTTTAATTATCGCTTTTACTTTTGATTAAGTTTCAATTACTGTTCTTTACTTTCTTAACTTGGTAGTAAAAGCCTAATTAAATCTAGTAACATTAAGAAGGATAAGTTTTAATTAGTCAAGGCACATCAATAATTAATTCAACCCCCCCTTCTTAATTATTTCGAGGCCACTTGATCCAACAAGTGGTATCAGAGCAGGTATCTTGTAGAAAATTTAACCACTTCAAGATTCATGGCCTCTTCAAATTCAGTGTTTCTTGAAGGAAATTCCATCCATAGGCCACCTATCTTCAATGGTGAGGGTTATCACTATTGGAAAACCCGTATGCAGATTTTCATTGAAGCCATAGATTTAAACATTTGGGAAGAAATAGAAATAGGACCTTACATACCCACCGTAGTTGATGTAAGTACTAACACCGCAACACAAAACCTAGAGATAAGTGGACAGAAGAAGATAGAAGAAGAATCCAGTATGATCTTAAAACCAAAAACATTATTACTTCAGTCCTAGGAATATATGAGTATTTTAGAGTATCAAATAGCACAAATGCCAAGGAGATGTGGGATACTCTCCAACTTACACATGAAGGCACCACTGATGTGAAAAGATCTAGAGTCAACACCCTTACACATGAATATGAATTGTTTAGGATGAACCCTAATGAAAACATCCATAGCATGCAGAAAAGATTCACACATATAGTCAACCATCTTGCCTCTTTAGGAAAAATCTTCCCTAATGAAGATCTAATTAATAAAGTATTAAGATGTTTAAGTAGGGAATGACAGTCCAAGGTAACTACTATTTCTGAAAGTAAAGATCTTTCCTCTATGTCTCTTGCTACTTTGTTTGGAAAATTGCAGGAACATGAAATGGAACTTCAACGACTTAATCAAAATGAAGAAACTGACAAAAAGAAAAGAAGTATAGAACTTAAAGCCTCTTCATCAATTCAAGAATAAAATGAAGAAGAAGAATCAGAAGATGAAGAAGACTTCTCACTCTTTGTGAAGAAGTTTCAAAAATTTGTCAAGAGAAGAATCGAGAGACGTCAAAAATTCAACAATGGAAGAAGATCTCAAGAAGATTCTCAAATTCTTAGATGCTACAAATGAAACCAACTTGGTCACATCAAAGCAAATTGTCCCTCAAATGAGGAATGGCCTGAGAAAAGTGATAAGAAAAGGTATGAAGAAAGAAGGACAAAGAAAGCCTACATTGCATGGGATGACAATGACTCATCCGATGATTCAGAGAAGGAGATCAACCTTCTAACCAAGGATTATGAGAGCGATGAGAACATCTCTCAAGAAGACTAAGCAAAAAGCAAAAGTATGACTTCCATCTTTGAAGATCTAGACACTTTAATCATGAAAAAGGTAACATCAAAACCATTCTTTCTTAAAATTAATTTGGTTGAAATTTTTTCTTTTCAATTAATTTGATTATGATGACTAACAAAATTTTATTTGTTTGTCTTGATGGATTGAAATTATAAGTATGTGTTTATGTGTTTTGATTGAGTTAATTTTCCTTCTCAAAGCATGAAGTTTCTTTTTAAATGTTTGATAATGTCTATGATCTTTATTCTTCAATACTTGTGTTGATTATTTTGATATAATTGAATATATACAATGATTTTTAAGATGATTATGCATGTTTTGAATGTGATATGTGAATTACTTGCTTAAGGTTCTTTTATAAAGTGTTTTAAAAAAAATTAATGTTATATATATTTATTTTTAAAAGGTATTTTGACTTTCATTCAAATCCTTTTTTCCTTAAGAGTCTTTCAGCATTTAGTTTTGGCTGAAATACTCTCTGGTAATCGATTACTACAAAAGTGTAATCGATTACATGCAGTTAAGAAGGGTGTAATCGATTACCAAATGTTGTAATCGATTACAACACGTCACTGCACCTATATATATATATATATATATATATATATATATCCAAATTTTGAATCAGAAATCAGAAACTTCTCATTTTCTCGCGAACCCTCGTTTCCAATTCTTCTTTCTGCCATATCTCACTCATTTCTTGTCCAAATCACTCCCCACAAAGCCCAAACTTCATCTTTTTTTCATTCTCTCTCACTTGAACCGATTGAAATTTCAAATAACTCCCTCAAATGGCGGAACCATCAAAAAGCGCAAGGGTTCTTCGAGTCGAAGCCAACGACATTCCGAGGCTCAGGAAACGCAGATTCCCTCCTCCATTTCCGCTTCCTCCCTGTTCTCATCAGAAGAACAACAGATATGGTACACAAATCTTTTCTCCTCTCGTTCCATTATAGATCCTAAGTGTAGATGCAATTGCCTTTGATGTTTTGATGATGATCATGATGATGTGTTACAATTGATGCAAATGGGCTTTTCAAGATTAAATTCAAGACAATACTTCAAGATTACAAGTCACAACATCAAGATGATCACTAGAATATTAGGAAGGGAATTCCTAATTGAATTAGCAAAGGTTTGGCCAAGTGATTTAAATTAAAAAAAGTGTTTCTCAAAGGTTTTACTCTCTGGTAATCGATTACCAGAGGATGTAATCGATTACCAGTGGCCAAATACGTTTTATAACAGCTACAAAAATTTGAATTCGAAATTTTAGATTGTGTAATCGATTACACAATTTTGGTAATCGATTACCAGCAGTTAGTAAACGTTTTAATTCAAATTTTAACAGCTGTAATCGATTACACAATTACTGTAATCGATTACCAGACAGGATTTTCAGAAAAATAATTCTAAGAGTCACAACTTTTCAAAGGCTTTATTCATGACCACCATTGGTCTATATATATGTGACTTAAACACGAATTTGCTCAGAGTTTTTCAGAACAACAAGTGTTTATCCTCTCAAAGAGCAAATTCATTTTATCCTCTTAAGAATTCCTTGGCCAATTCAATTGCAATTCATTAAGGAATTATTTGAGTGCTCAATCTGTAAAATGCATCTCTTTCTAGAGAGATTTATTCTTCTTCTTCTTCTCATTCTCTAAGGGATTAAGAGACTGTGAGTCTCTTGTTGTAAAGGAATTCTAAACACAAAGGAAGGATTGTCCTTGTGTGTTTAGAACTTGTAAAAGGAATTTACAAGATAGCGGAACTCTCAAGCGGGTTGCTTGGGGACTGGACGTAGGCACAAGGGTGTGGCCGAACTAGTATAAAACTGAGTTTGCATTTTCTCTTCCCTTAATCTCCTTTATTTATTATTGTTTTATATTCATATTCAAATTGTTTTATTTGAATAAATATTTAAGAAGATTGTCATTAAGGGAATTCATAACTTGAGTAAAAAGTGAAATAGATTTTTTAATTAAGGGAAGTAGTTTGGAATATCTTAATTCAACCCCCCATTCTTAAGATATCTGAGGCCACTTGTCTAACAAGTGGTATCAGAGCTTCATTCTTGTATAAAGTTTAGAAGCTTCAAGAAAAAGATGGCCTCAGCAAATTCCTTATTTCCAGAAGGGAATTCTATCAATAGACCTCCAATCTTTAATGGAGAGGGTTACCACTACTGGAAAACCCGAATGCAAATTTTTATTGAGGCAATAGATCTAAATATCTGGGAAGCCATAGAAATAGGGCCTTATATACCCACCACAGTAGAAAGAGTTTCAATAGATGGTAGTTCATCAAGTGAAAGCATAACCATAGAAAAACCTAGAGATAGATGGTCTGAAGAGGATAGAAAACGAGTACAATACAACTTAAAAGCCAAAAACATAATAACATCTGCCCTGGGAATGGATGAATATTTCAGGGTTTCAAATTGTAAGAGTGCTAAGGAAATGTGGGACACTCTTCGATTAACACATGAAGGAACTACAGATGTTAAAAGATCTAGGATAAATGCACTAACTTATGAGTATGAATTATTTAGAATGAATGCAAATGAAAATATTCAAAGCATGCAAAAGAGATTTACACACATAGTAAATCATCTAGCAGCCTTAGGCAAAGAATTTCAAAATGAGGATCTCATAAACAAGGTGTTAAGATGTTTAAGTAGAGAATGGCAACCCAAAGTAACGACCATTTCTGAATCAAGAGATTTGTCTAATATGTCCCTTGCCACTTTATTTGGAAAGTTGCAGGAACACGAGATGGAACTATTGAGATTACATCAACACGAAGAAAACGACAAGAAAAAGAAAGGAATTGCTCTTAAAGCATCATCCTCAATTCAAGAAGAAAGTGATCAGGATAATGATCCAAATGATGATGATGATGATCTAAGTTTGTTTGTAAGAAGATTCAACAAGTTTCTTAAAGTAAGAGGAAATCAGAGGCGACCCAATTTTAAATCAAAGAGAAGGACTGAAAATTCATCATCTACTTTAAAATGCTTTGAATGAAATCAACCTGGACATCTGAGGGTTGATTGTCCCATCTTCAAGAAAAAGATGGAAAAATCTGAAAAGAAAAATCATAGTGAAAAGAAACTGAAAAAAGCATACATCACATGGGATGAAAATGATTTGGAATCCTCTGAAGATTCTGAAAATGAAGAGATAAATCTCTGCCTTATGGCTAAAAGTTACGAAAGTGATGAAGAGGTAACATCTTCAAATAACTTATCTATTTCTTTTGATGAATTGCAAGATGCATTTGTTGATTTACATAAAGAATCAATTAAACTTGCAAAATTAGTTTCATCATCAAAGAAAACAATTTAAAATTTAGAAAATGAAATTTCGAAATTAAACAAAGAATTAGATCTTCTTAGAAATGAAGTCTCAATTTCTAAAACAAATGAAAAAGTTAATATCTCCACTATTAATGACAAGAAAATAATAGATACTTGTAGTTGTTGTGATAAATATGTAAAAGAAATTAAAGAGTTGAAAAATTCACTTGCAAAATTTTCATATAGTAGAAATAATTTAGATGTTATATTAAGTAAACAAAGATATGTGTCTAATAAAAATGGACTAGGGTATAAATCTGAAAAACAACAAAAGTTTCATAAAAACTTTTCCACTTCCACACAAAAATGTAATTCTAATTCTATCACTTGTTTTTACTGTGGAAGAAGAGGACATGGCATATCAACTTGCTACTTCAAGAAAAATTACAGTAACATTAAAATGATATGGGTCCCAAAAGGATCCTTAGTTTATACTAACATGCAAGGACCCAATAAAATTTGGGTACCTAAGTCAAAAACTTGATTATGCAGGTATCTTTGAGAAAGAAGTGGTACATAGATAGCGGATGCTCAAAACATATGACTGGAGATGCATCAAATTTTACACATATCTCTCCAAAGAAAAGGGGGCATGTAACATATGGTGACAACAACAAAGGTAGAATCCTTGGAGTGGGTAAAATAGGTACAAATTCTTCAAACTCCATTGAAAATGTTCTACTTGTTGAAGGCCTTAAGCACAGCCTGCTTAGTGTTAGTCAATTATGCGACAAAGGCTATCTAGTATCATTTGATTCTCAGAAATGTCTTATAGAACATAAGCATGACATTAATATAAAGCATGTGGGACATAGAGTCAATAATGTTTACATGATAGACTTAAGCATAAAACAAGAAAACAATCATTGCTTTCTTAGTAAAGATGATGATCCATGGTTATGGCATAAAAGAATTGCTCACATAAACATGGATCACTTAAATAAATTAATTTCAAAAGATTTAGTAGTTGGTTTGCCTAAATTGAAATTTGAAAAAGATAAACTATGTGATGCATGTCAAAAGAGCAAACAAACAAGAGTCTCATTCAAACCTAAAAATGTTGTTTCAACCACTCAACCCTTATAGTTATTGCATATGGATCTATTTGGTCCATCTAGAACCATGAGTTTTGGAGGAAATTACTATGCTCTAGTTATAGTTGATGATTTCTCTAGATATACTTGGACATTATTTATTACACATAAAAGTGATTCATTCCAAGCATTTAGGAAACTTGCTAAAGTCATACAAAACAAGAAAAATCTCAAGATTGCATCCATTAGAAGTGATCATGGGGGTGAATTTGAAAATAAAGATTTTGAATTATTTTGTGATGAACATGGTATTGAACATAATTTTTCTGCACCAAGAACCCCTCAACAAAATGGAGTTGTTGAGAGGAAAAATAGGTCATTGGAAGAAATTGCAAGAACTTTATTAAATGATACTTTTCTTCCAAAGTATTTTTGGGCTGAAGCGGTCAATACTGCATGTTACATCATGAATAGGGCCTTAACAAGACCTATTTTAAAGAAAACCCCATATGAGTTATTTAATGGTAGAAAACCTAATATTTCTCATCTACATGTTTTTGGCTGCAAATGCTTTGTGCTCAATAATGGAAAAGATAATCTAGGAAAATTTGATGCAAAATCTGATGAAGGTATTTTTCTTGGATATTCATTACAAAGCAAAGCATATAGGATATATAATAAAAGAACTATGAATATCGAGGAATCCATTCATGTTACCTTTGATGAATCTAATGCTATCTTGTCAAGAAAGAATATGCTAGATGACATTGCAGATTCTTTAGAACATATGAATATTGATGAACAAGATTCCAAAGGAAATGATAAAGGAAACAATGAAGATCCTCCATAAGAAGTCAAATCCAATAATGAACTTCCAAGAGAAAGGAAAGCTTCAAGAGATCATCCCCTCGACAACATTATTGGTGATATCTCAAAAGGGGTAACAACTAGACATTCTCTTAAAGATTTATGCAATAATATGGCTTTTGTATCTATGATTGAACCTAAAAATATAAAAGAAGCCATAGTAGATGATAATTGGATCATTGCCATGCAAGAAGAACTAAACCAATTTGAAAGAAACAATGTGTGGAAATTAGTAGAAAAACCTGAAAATTATCCTGTCATAGGAACAAAATGGGTTTTTAGAAATAAATTAGATGAACATGGTATAATTATTAGAAATAAAGCCAGGTTAGTAGCAAAAGGGTATAATCAAGAAGAAGGAATAGACTATGAAGAAACATATGCTCCTGTTGCAAGATTAGAAGCCATTAGAATGCTTTTGGCATATGCATCCATAATTGATTTTAAACTTTATCAAATGGATGTTAAGAGTGCCTTTCTAAATGGTTTAATTCAAGAAGAGGTATATGTTGAACAACCCCCTGGTTTTGAAATTCCTGATAAACCAAACCATGTTTATAAATTACAAAAGGCTCTTTATGGTTTGAAACAAGCCCCTAGGGCATGGTATGAACGCTTAAGCAATTTTCTTCTAGAAAAAGAATTCTCTAGTGGTAAAGTGGATACCACATTGTTCATAAAGAGAAAGAATAATGATATTTTGTTGGTTCAAATATATGTTGATGATATAATTTTTGGATCCACTAATGATTCATTGTGCAAGGAGTTTTCCCTTGATATGCAAAGTGAATTTGAAATGTCAATGATGGGAGAACTAAAGTACTTTCTGGGATTACAAATCAAGCAAACTCAAGAAGGTATATTCATCAATCAATCCAAGTACTGCAAGGAATTAATCAAAAGATTCAGGATGGAAAGTGCAAAACACATGTCTACACCAATGAGAACTAGTTGTTACTTAGATAAAGATGAATCTGGTCAGTCTATAGACATAAAACAATATCGAGGTATGATCGGATCTCTTCTTTATTTATCTGCGAGTAGACCTGATATTATGTTTAGTATATGCATGTGTGCTAGGTTTCAATCCAACCCCAAACAATCACATTTAAGTGCAGTAAAGAGAATCATGAGATATCTATTAGGAACAATCAATTTAGGATTATGGTATCCTAAAAATTCAACATGTAACTTAATAGGATATTCTGATTCTGATTTTGCCGGTTCTAAAACTGATAGAAAAAGTACAAGTGGAACTTGTCAATTCATTGGATCGGCTCTTGTCTCATGGCATAGTAAGAAACAAAATAGTGTTGCTTTATCTACTGCTGAAGCGAAGTATATCTCTGCCGGTAGTTGTTGTGCACAGATTTTATGGATGAAGCAACAATTATCTGACTATGGCATCATTCTTGATCGCATACCTATTAAGTGTGATAATACTAGTGCCATAAATCTATCCAAAAACCCAGTTCAACACTCTAGAACTAAACATATAGAGATTAGACACCACTTTCTTAGAGATCATGGCCTAAAGGGAGATTGTGTATTAGAATTTGTTGATACTAAGAATCAACTTGCTGATATTTTCACTAAACCTCTCCCCAAGGAAGTGTTCTTCTCTATTAGAAGAGAATTAGGTCTCTTAGATGTAAGAGATTTAGAAAAATAGGGATTGATTGGTTGGTTAATTTACTCTTGCCTTTTGATTGTAGATTATTTTGTTTGTTTGATCTTGTTTGAATTCTTGTTTTTATGATAGAATTTATGATTTCTTGTATATATAATAATTGAATGATTGAATTTAGTATATTAGGGGTGATAATTAATCATATAGGATATATTTTAGCATAAACATAGATATTCTCTTAAGAAAATAGCCTAGGATAGGCTCTGGTAATCGATTACCACCCAGTGTAATTGATTACACATGAACAGGCAGCCTGTAATCGATTACAAAATCCTGTAATCGATTACCAGAGGGCTTATTGGGCCTGTAATCGATTACCAATACCTGTAATCGATTACAATACGTCATCTTCTATAAATATTCACGAAATCAGAGCTGCTGCGCAGCCAAAGCCTCCTCCACGTTTTCCTCCATACGTAGAACTTCAAACCTTCGATTCTCACTCAATTCTTCACCAAATCACGTCCCGTAAAGCCCAATCTTCCTCTTTTTTACTCCTCTTTCACTTCTACCGATCAAAATCCACAAAAACTTCATCAAATGGCAGAGCCATCGAAGAAGAGAAAGGGATCATCCTCCACCGCTGCTGCTGCTGCCCATCGCCGCCACGGCCCATCCGGAGCACCCACAACACCTATTCCTCCTTCTTTGTCATCTCCAAGATCATCAACATTGTTTTCATCCGATGATCAACGTCTACGGTACCTTTCTCAGTTTTCTTCTAGAATAATCTTAGACCCTAAGTACCTGGACGTAGAATTCTTTAATGATGAAACGTTTGATTGTTATCAAGTGTTTCAAAATTCTGGTCTTGTTGATTTCATGTCATTAAAATTGCCATATTATCCTGAACTTGTAAAGGTCTTCTACTGAAATTTAAAAATTCAGGATGGTATTATTATGTCTGAGGTGCATGGTACTTCTATGGTCATTGATCAGTCACTATTCTTTTCTTTGACTCATTTACCCAGTCAAGGTGCACCTTTTGAGGGCACCATTGTTGATGACTGGAAATTCGATTATTCGAGTCATGATGCTCGTCACATGGTCTGCAATGATCAAGCTGAAATGACCGGTAGATTGTTGGCCGGGTCATTAACATTTGATAATCGCATCATGCATTATATCATTGTTAGAATTTTGCTTCCTCGGTCTTCAAATTTAGCACAGGCCTCTGAGGAGGATTTGATTCTTATGTGGGCTTTTCTTACCGGTCGTCAGATCGACTGGGCCCATTTGGTTCGGTACCAAATGCATAAGGCATTACGGACCAATGCACCTCTTCCTTATCCACATTTGATAACTCTGTTTTTGCGTCATTTTCAAATTCCGCTTGATGATGAACCCTTTGTTCAAGTCAAGCGTTCCTTTGCAATTGGTGCTGGTGCAGTAACCTCCTTTGGGTATCGTAAAGATCGGAATGGACAATGGCTGAAGAAGGATGCACTCCCTCCTCAAGATGAACGTACTCCTTCACCTCCCCCTCAACGTGAAGATTCCGCACTCTTGAATGAAGTCCTCTCCGAATTACGGGGTCTTCGTTCTTATGTTGGTGACCGCTTCGACTCGTTAGATTCACGCTTTGCCGGTATGGACATTCGCCTTACACAACTTGAAGAGGATGTCAAATACATTCGTCAGAGTTTCGATCTTCCACCACCACCTCTGTCTTCTTAGATTTTAGTTTCTGATTATATGTCTTTTATAAGCCGTGTATTTTGGCTTTTAGTTTCTTAGAATTTACATTATTATGCTAAGTACTTTGCTTATTTATCTTGTGGTTTTTCAATTTTAGTCTTGGATATTTTGTGGTTGTTGACATTTTAAGTTATTTGGATTCTGGTTTGATTATTTCTTGTTTGTGAGTTTGGATTATTGTGTTTTATACTCTGATATTTATATCTTTCTACTCCTTTGTTATATCTGTGTTGATTCCCTAGTTCTTTGGCTTTTTGATGTTGCCAAAGGGGGAGAAAAGGTTGGTTGTAGAAAAATGTTGGTTGTAGAAAAAGCTTAACAACCTTAGAAATCAAGTGATCATACATTCCGAAATATAGGGGGAGTAAACGTATATACAATTGTTTGTTGCTTGCTTGAATCTTGATTTCAGGTATTGTATTGTCATCATCAAAAAGGGGGAGATTGTAGATGCAATTGCCTTTGATGTTTTGATGATGATCATGATGATGTGTTACAATTGATGCAAATGGGCTTTTCAAGATTAAATTCAAGACAATACTTCAAGATTACAAGTCACAACATCAAGATGATCACTAGAATATTAGGAAGGGAATTCCTAATTGAATTAGCAAAGGTTTGGCCAAGTGATTTAAATTAAAAAAAGTGTTTCTCAAAGGTTTTACTCTCTGGTAATCGATTACCAGAGGATGTAATCGATTACCAGTGGCCAAATACGTTTTATAACAGCTACAAAAATTTGAATTCGAAATTTTAGATTGTGTAATCGATTACACAATTTTGGTAATCGATTACCAGCAGTTAGTAAACGTTTTAATTCAAATTTTAACAGCTGTAATCGATTACACAATTATTGTAATCGATTACCAGACAGGATTTTCAGAAAAATAATTCTAAGAGTCACAACTTTTCAAAGGCTTTATTCATGACCACCATTGGTCTATATATATGTGACTTAAACACGAATTTGCTCAGAGTTTTTCAGAACAACAAGTGTTTATCCTCTCAAAGAGCAAATTCATTTTATCCTCTTAAGAATTCCTTGGCCAATTCAATTGCAATTCATTAAGGAATTATTTGAGTGCTCAATCTGTAAAATCCATCTCTTTCTAGAGAGATTTATTCTTCTTCTTCTTCTCATTCTCTAAGGGATTAAGAGACCGTGAGTCTCTTGTTGTAAAGGAATTCTAAACACAAAGGAAGGATTGTCCTTGTGTGTTTAAAACTTGTAAAAGGAATTTACAAGATGGTGGAACTCTCAAGCGGGTTGCTTGGGGACTGGACGTAGGCACAAGGGTGTGGCCGAACCAGTATAAAAATGAGTTTACATTTTCTCTTCCCTTAATCTCCTTTATTTATTATTGTTTTATATTCATATTCAAATTGTTTTATTTGAATAAATATTTAAGAAGATTGTCATTAAGGGAATTCATAACTTGAGTAAAAAGTGAAATAGATTTTTTAATTAGGGGAAGTAGTTTGGAATATCTTAATTCAACCCCCCCTTCTTAAGATATCTGAGGCCACTTGTCTAACACTAAGTTCATTGACATGGACTTCTTCTCCTATGAGAATTTTGAATGCATTCAGGCATTTCAAAATTCAAATCTCATTCCTTTTATGTCTTTGAAATTGCTTGTCTATTCTGAATTAGTTAAAGCCTTCTATTCTAACCTCGAAATTCAAGAAAGCACTTTGATTTCTGAGGTTTATGGGATAAAAATGGTCATTGACCAATTCCTATTCTATGACTTGACCCAATTATCTAGTGAGGGTGTACCATTTGAAGGTACACTGAATGATGATTGGAAATTTGATTTCTCTGTACATGATGTCCGCCGGTTGGTTTGCACCAACCAAGCGGATATGACCGGAAGGCTGCTTGCCGGTTCATTGGCTTTTGAAAGCCGCATCCTTCATTATCTCATTGTGCGTATTTTGCTTCCAAGATCTTCAAACCTTGCACAGGTTTCTAAGGAAGATCTTATTGTTATGTGGGCTTTTCATACCGGCCGACAAATTGATTGGGCACACTTAGTCTGATATCGCATGCATAAGGCATTGCGATTAAATGCTCTATTGCCATATCCACACCTAGTCACTATATTCCTTCAACACTTTAACATCCCTCTTGATTCTGAACCTTATGTTCCAATCAAGAGATCCTTCTTAATCGGTGCCGCTGTGATTGCATCTTTTGGTTACCGTAAAGAGCATGATGGCTCTTGGGTAAAAAAGGGTGCTCAACCCTTTGATGAAGAAGGAAACTTACCAGTTGGAGAGGATTACTCTCTTCTTCAAAGAATTTTGGACAGGTTCGATGGTCTTCAAACCTTTGTTGGTGAAAGGTTTGATGCTTTGGAGTTACAAGTGGACATGCGATTCGATGAGATGGATTCAAGGATCACCAAGGTTGAAGGAGATGTCTCTTACATCTGCACATGCTTTGATCTACCACCGCCGCCGCCACCATCATCTTAGATTTTAATTATTTTTAAAATTATTAGTACTTTGATTTCTAGCCGTGTATTTGGCTATATTATTATGACATTTGAACATTTAGTATTTCTTTTAATATTTGCTTAGTATGACTGAACATTTATGAATTATGTTATATGACTATGTGGTTTATATTTTAATTTGGGTTATTCATGTTTTTGCTTCATGATTGGTTTAGATTTTTCATTGAATACCTTGTGTATGTTTTTCTTATGTCTTACGCACTTTGGCTTTTTGTTGATGCCAAAGGGGGATAAAAAATAGGGATTAAATCAAGAACTCACATAATTAAATAACTTAATTTCAAGTGAAGCTTAAACTCAAAAACAAAGGGGGAGAATATGGAGAATTAAGTGAGTGATCGACTAGGAAAAAGAATGTGTATGTGTTTCTTGATTTCAGGGTTGTCATCATCAAAAAGGGGTAGATTGTAGAAGCAAGCTTCATGATGATGAATCAAGTTGATTCAAGTAGTTTTGATGATAACAAAGATGATGACAAAAAGCCCAAGAGAATGATTTCAAGATTGATTCAACAAGTTCAAGATCAAGATTAATTTCAAGTTTTATGATTAGAAATCAAGAAGATTCAAGAATCAAGAGAAGTTTGATTTCAAGATTCAAGAGAAGATGAATTCAAGATTCAAGAGAAGAAATCAAGAAGACTTCACAAGGGAAGTATTGAAAAATATAGGTTAAAAGTGTTGGTAGGGTATTTAAAATAATGTGGTTTAATATAAAGTGTTACAAAAACACTCAATATGCTACTCTACATGAGAAACAAAAATGAGGGGAAAATATAGGTTTAATAGGGTTTATGATGTGATAGGAAGAAAGAGATAGGAAAAAAATTAGAAGTGTTGGTAGGGTATTTAAAATAATGTGGTTTTTGTATATATGTCACTACTCTTTTTAATTTTAGAGGCTAATGTGATAACATTTTCCATTGTCTAGGACCAAAATGGTGTTTTAACAAAACACATTGAAAAGTTGTGGTGAGTGTGTTTTTCTGATAGAGAAAATGTAAACTTAGTTTGTATTTTAATGGCTAAATGTCACTATATTAATGTATTTTTTGATTTGGTACAAGTTTTAAAAGTTTCATTTAGTCTTTTATATTTTTAAAAGGTATCATTTTGGTCATTTCTTCAATTTTATATTTACAATGTTTATATTCTTATGTTAACATTTAAAATAGTTAATTTAATATAGTGACGACTAAAAATTGCTACTATGTGTCAAGAACAATTTCAAAAGAGAAATCATGTGAATTCATCAACAATAAAACATATGTTGCCAAACAACAACTAAAACTTGGTGCGGTAAATTTTGTTTGAATTGTGAACTCTAACAACTTCAGAATTTTGTAATGAAAGCAATAAATAAGGAAAAATATAGATGAACAAAATCAAAGAACACTAGAAACTCCAAATCCATAAAGTCCCAATCTTAGTTCCTCAATCTCCAATCCAAAACTTCAGGCTCCCTGAAACATAGGCTCGAACACCAAAACACAAAACCCCATGGCAGAGGCCTCAAATGATGTCATACCCATGCAGGATCGATCCTGACATTTTAAGAGCCATAGGCAAAATAATAGATAAAGACCCTAATTAATATATCTATATATATATATATATATATATATATATATATATATATATATATATATATATATATATATATATATATGGTAGTTATGTTATTTGTTTGAAGTATTTCCTGATTTTGTTGAAGATTTTTCCTAAAAAAACCTAGTTGAGCACCTTTAATAAGTACGTTCTCTCAACCACGTTTTTTTTCATTTAAGGCTCGACCCGAAACCATATTTAAGAGAGCCAAACTTAGTTCAACTTACATACATGTATTTAAAAATGTAAAAATATTTAAAAAGTTGTCTTCCGTGTATTCTGAGATGGCTCACACACTATCCAAAGTAGTTTTCCCTAGTCGTTTTACCAATCTACTCAACTTAGTCACGTCAGTTGCCTCAATCGGCTTCCTTGTGCTAGCCATATCCAATTAGTGACTGTTGTTCCAACGACTAACTTTTTTGGCATTAACATAACTACCTTTTTTCCTGAGTTGTTTGAAATTCAAAATTTAGCTTCTCGAATGACGATAGGGAAATATTCACATAATCAAGCTCATTTGAATATGGCAACCATATTTCAAGTTTTGAAACTTGATTTCTTCTTTATCTTCTATTTATCTTATCTTTTGCAACCAATCTTGGTCATTTTCTTATAAAACTCATTAATTGCTCCTCTTCTATTTTCTTCTCTTAGCTTCAGAAAACCCTGACCTAAAACCATGTTAGTTGCTTTTGAGCAACCTATCTCCAATGCCTTCATTCGTTTGCCTGAGCCTGACCTTTATTCCACCAAAGACATTCTCACCCCTTTTAACAAGCAACACCAAGAATTCTTTCTAGGCCATTGCTACCTTAATGAGGGCAAAAATATTAACAAAATGACTAACAAGTTGTTTCATAATTAGAAAAAACTTGGCATGGCAACAAGGTGGGGTAGGGGCGAGTTTAGTCTCCTACCCCCTGCCCTCAACTTCCCAAGTCCCTACCCCTGCCCCCAATCCCCGTCCGAGTCCAAAAATTAGACCCATCCCCGGTGCCCCCACTTAGGGATCGGGTTTCTTCGCCCTGCCCCCGATCCTATCATATTTTTTTATTCATAAAAAATGGAGAAACACATGAAATTTTTTTTTTGTAATTGGATTGAATCTAGTACGACATGCCAAATTGAAATTTCAAGTAAAAATTGTTTTGATCTCAAGTTGAGAGAATGTGTAGGGTTAGTGGGTTAGACTGTAAGGTTATAATAGTAATTTAAAATATTTATTATATCATAATAGCAATGGGTCGAGGGCGGGGACTAGTAAACCCAATCCCATCCCCAAACCTGACTTTTTCAATCGGCAAGAACCCAAACCCGACCCTGGTCAACTTGATTTTTCCCCGTCAAAGTCAAGGCAGGTTCGGGTCGATTCCCATGGGAATAGGTACACTTGCCATGCTTAAAAAAACCATCTCCCAATCACATGTGATTGGTATGAGATTCACAAATTCCCACATGGCCCAAACCTCTTATTGAATATCAAACCTGGTTAAAAGGGGTATTTGCTTTCTATAGAGATGAATGGAAATAATGGGGGATTTATGACATAATTATGTTGTTAGTTGTTGATATGCATTGGCCACGAGATGTGTTGCTTAGAATCTTAGGATTTTCATCTACGACTATCAATGGATTTGTGCTCCCTAAAGCTATGGTTGGCCCAACTCTCTTAGATGTGGTGACTATTCTCAAATTGTCGAGTTATGGCTAAGATTTGTGTTGGATCAAGTGGCCTCAGAATAATTAAGAAGGGGGGTTGAATTAATTATTAATGAACCTTTACTAATTAAAAATCTAATCCTTCTTTGGCTTTTACTATGTTGTTAAGAAAGTAAAGAATAGAAAAGAAACTTAACCAAAAGTAAAAGCGAAAAATAAAGTGCACAACGGAAATTAAAGAGTGTAGGGAAGAAGAAGACAAACACAAGAGTTTTATACTGGTTCGGCAACAACCCGTGCCTACATCTAGTCCCTAAGCGACCTACGGTCCTTGAGATTTCTTTTCAACCTTGTAAAATCCTTTACAAGCAAAGATCCACAAGGGATGTACCCTTCCTTGTTCTCTTTGTAACAACCAAGTGGATGTATCCTCCACTTGAACTGATCCACAAGAGATGTACCCTCTCTTGTTCTCAGTTACAACAACCCAAGTAGATGTACCTTCTACTTGTACCACAAAGGATGTACCCTCCAATGTGTTAAGACAAAGTTCTCAAGCGGTTAGTCCTTTGAAACTTTGTGAAGGGGATACAAAAGATATCTCAGGCGGTTAGTCCTTTGAAATCTTTTGTATAAGGGAAAGGGAAGAATCAAAAGAATTTTCAGATTATGTCGTTTTGAATTCTTTTAAAAGGGAGAAGGGAGACACAAAAGAATTCTGGCGGTTAGTCCTTTGTTCTTTTGAAAAAGGGAGAAGAGAGACATAAAAAGAATTCAGGCGGTTAGTCCTTGGCGAATTCTTTTTGGTAAAGGGAGAAGAGAAAGAAAAAGATGAATAACACACTTTTGTTTTCAAGGTTTGGAAAACCAGAAAACTTAAGAAAGCTTTTTGCAAAGAAAGAAGAAGAAGAATAATAAGTTAGCAAAGGTTTCTCAAAAGTTGTTCTAAAGAATTGTTAAAAAGTTAAGTCAAAAAGTTATCGAAATGCAAGTCAAGGTCTTGCTTTTATAGACTCTTCATGTCTAGTCAATGGAAACCATTGGAAGAGTTATAACCTTTACAAAACCTGAAAACCATTAGAAGAGTTAAATCTTTTGATTTTTGTTCAAAGCTTGTCACTGGTAATCGATTATCAAATCCTTGTAATCGATTACACAAAGCTTTTATGAAAGGATGTGACTCTTCACACTTGATTTTGAATTTCAACGTTCAGATACACTGGTAATCGATTACCAATATCTTGTAATCGATTACACCCTTTTGAAATCAATTGGAACGTTGCAAATTCAGTTAAAAGCTTTTGAAATCAAACTTTGTCACTGTTAACCGATTACCAGAGAGTAAAAACTCTGGTAACTAAGAAAATTTTGAGAAAAACTCTTTTGAAAAACAAAATTGTGCTATGTTTGTTTTTTGAAAAAGCTTTTCAATACTTCCCTTGTGAAGTCTTCTTGATTTCTTTTCTTGAACCTTGAATTCATCTTTTCTTGAATCTTGAAATCAAACTTCTCTTGATTCTTGAATCTTGTTCTTGAAATCATTCTCTTGGTATTTTTGTCATCATCTTTGTTATCATCAAAACTCCTTGAATCAATCTTGATTCAACATCATGAAGCTTGCTTCTACAATTTGTCCTTACTCTATAGGACATGCTAAGTTCCTTCCACTACCCTTGACATCAAATTTTTGAAAGGTGACTTTGGATATTCCAAACTCATGCTTCTTAATGCCAAGAAAAATGGTGGTGTTTCATCAGGTGAGCACCACACTTTCCTTCTGATGTGGTTTTGTAGGTACTTCATCTATATTGGCTTAGTGGGATTGGTCAGTGAACATTGAAACTTTATGTCGGCTATTACATCTGATCATGACTTGGCTTTGGATCCCCTACTTCTCTCCACACTTTATAGGGGCATTTTCTATCTTCTTAACAACCTTGAAGGTGATCGAACTTAGTACAATATTCTTTCTAGTTCAATTTGGTTTTTGATCCTTTGGGCACGACTATATTTTCCATATGCCATTTATCCTGGAGCTAGTTTGTTAAAAACCAAACAAGAGGACACTTGTTATAGGCAAGTGATAACTGTGAAATTTGAGTTAAATTGATAGTCAATTTTGGCCAAGAATGATTACAATTTATCCACTTTACTATTGTTTTTAATGAAATAATGAAGAAATTAATATCATTGTAATTTTTTACTAACAGGAATCAAAAGTAGAAAATTTCAAGCGCTTTGAAGGAAAATTGATGAAAAAACGTGAAAAAAAGCCTTGAAGAAAAAGTTGATGATTGAGACAGCTCGCTTAGTGCGTAAAACAGACCCAGCGCGTCTCCTCGCTTAGCAACGAGCTCACGCTTAGCGTGAAGAAGGCTCATGAAGAAGCCCAAAGACGCGCTTAGTGCAAAAGCCCACGCTAAGCGTGCGGTCGTGTGGAAATTAAGCTACCTTAAGCCTATAAAAGTAGTAGGAAGCAAAGGAGAAAGACACAACATGATACCAATCCCTACACCCTGAGACATTGAGTTCTCTAATGAATACATCATAAGCTCGAATATCTTAAATAAGGGAAATCATCTATCTATGTCCATTATCCCTTTCTCCTCCTCTATCCACATCAGTCCCTAAATTGTATAACATTTCATGACAATCAGAGGTTAAACCACCATTGTTGGGAGCCTAGCAGCCAAATGCCCTTGTAATGTAATCTTTTCTTATTATCTATTTAATGCAATACCAATTTTTATTGTTTCTTTTCTGTGCTTTATTGTTATTGTGTGGCCTGATCATCCATGCATTAGTTTTAGGGGTTATACATTGGGAAATGATAATTTCTAAAGAACTGGGAAATGACATCTAAATAATTCATTGCTAGGGATAGAGTGACTTTGTTTTACCTTTGCATACATCTCCATGCTTCATGTGATTTACTATTCTATCTTTGCAAAGGGATTTGAGAGAGAAAATAGATAAATTAGGCTCTTTATCGTGAGGGATCAAGGTTAAGTGTCTTAGTAGATGTGGGTGAAAATTAGGAAAGATTAAATAGAGAAAAACATTAATATTGCATCAAGGATAGTTAGGCATGTCAGGCCCCAAAATATTTGCATTCCAAATTTATCTTTTTTTATCATCATCTTTATCTTTTATTTTTCTTATCTTTTACATTAAAATTTATTTTCTATTTTATCTTCTACTTTTTTATCTTTATCATCTTTTAATTTAAATCTTTATCTTATCTTTTATTTTAAATTCCTTATCTATTGCTTGTAAATTGGGTTTTCATCAATCTAAGTACAAACAAAGTCCCTGTGAATTTGACACTCGGACTTCTGAGTACTTTACTACTTGAGACAAATTGGTGCACTTGTCA
The DNA here is from genome assembly GCF_004193775.1 of Glycine soja. Lineage (NCBI taxonomy): Eukaryota > Viridiplantae > Streptophyta > Magnoliopsida > Fabales > Fabaceae > Glycine > Glycine soja. Next base: position 27,293,153 of record NC_041004.1, read on the forward strand.
ATGAATTAACAACAAGCTCTCACTTCACCTCCAAGCATAAAAAACGTTAGCCTTTTCAATTGCTTATTGGCTCTTAACGATTGACTTTACACTTCATTTTTCTCCCACTCCTCTTCATCGTCAACTAACAGGTTCGCATTGGACCTTAGTAGATGCGACTACACTTAGTCTAAAGTGTATCATAGCTAGGAATAACTAGGCATTAGCCTTAACAAGTCATTGTCTCATAATTGACATAAAGCCTACATCAAGGAACAACAATCTAGTCATTGAGGCTTATTATCCTCACTATTTTGCAAGGCATTTTGGTCTAGCCCAATTCTTCTATAAGATATTAAGTTTCCCATTTGTCTTCTAGTCAATTTGCGAACTTCTTATTAGTCGAATGAGATTTCTTCAGTTCTAGAGGACATTGAGGAAAAACTTCATTATTTTCTGTCACAATGTTTTGCTTTTAGCCCCAGCAATGCAGACTTCTTCATGGAATGGTCAGGAGTTATATCGACTACCTTATTCCATGGATCAACTGCCGATTTTCTCACCAAGCTTATTGATAACATATTTGATTATGAGTTTCCATCTTCTACCCCATCAAGCATAATCAAAAGAGAATGAATGCATCTAGTTCAGTTGTCCAAGAAGGTTTCTCACATCTCCTTTAAATTTCTTATCTCTTCTCCTTGCTAATCTTTGTCTTCTCCTAATAGATCCACCTTCAAGTTCTATAGGGTCTAAACCAACGGACATAGATGCTCTACTTGAATCTCCTAAGCTTCGATCTGTTCCCATATTAGCTGGTGGGCTTAGACAACAAACTCATCAATCGACGACACTCTATACTTGATTTCTAGATTGAATTATGAGCATCAATGTGGCACTTTTAAGGTCTCTAAATAGGTTCTTGATCCCTTCTCTTGTTTCCTTTGAAATGCCTATCCAATATTTATGTATCACTTAAATGTATCTATCCTTAAGCTGAGAAAAAGAAGGGCAAAAAGGACAAAAAGAAAGAAAATGAGCTCTTCAGGAACCTCCTCCAACTCTTGATACTCGTCGGACTAAAATGGTTGGGAGAATAGGTCCAAGTGGTTGCAAAGATGATTTGTCTACCCATGATGATCAGTCGATTTTATCCCTATTCTCAAGAAACCTCCCATTCCAGACGAAGTCTTGTCTCAGTATTTCTAGTCTCCTATGACCAGCCCTCCTATTCCCCAAGATGGCTCTCCACTTTTGATACACAAGAAATATGTGCATGAAGCCTTGGTTCAGTTATTTCTTGGGAATGCTACTCATGTTCATACATTGAGGGGTTCTCTTCTAAAGTTGACATTGATGGATAATCCCACTATTATCCCAGAGGCTGAGTGGAAAGTCTATGAGCAGATCTCTTTGCGGTTAAGAGATTTGGAGGTGAAATATGAACTTAACACCAAGAGAAAGGATCAAAGCAACTAGGAGTTAGAATGGTTGAATAAATTGGAAGCTAGCAAGGCTAACATGTCCAATTTTCTTTTATTGAGGAGAAGAGGCCAGCCAATTTAAAGCTACAAGCTAAAAGGACTAACGTTCTCCATGGTAGATTTTCCATTTGTGAAACAACTAACATGTTCCATGGTGGATTTCCCATCCTTGCTTGAGAAAGTTGTAAAATCTAGGATCTTGTACCCTCTCGACAAAGGGGCTATCTTGTTAATCCACTCTTGATAAGGCTTCTTGTACAATGACCTACCAACTAGCTTCATTTGCACCCCAACTTGTTCTTGCCTCAATCCAAGTGGGTATGGGGTTTTCTGTCATAGTAGAGTGTTGTTTACCAATCGTTTGTGGACCTTTCATGTTTTGGAGCGACATAAGGAAAGGCATATGAGTAGTTTGCCCCCAAGTCATTGGCTGATGATGCCTCATATATTGATGATTTTGGTCCCCCCATGTACCTCCACCCATTTACCCTAATAACGACTGAAACGTTGGTATAGAAGTCGTTGAGGGTAATGATGACAGTCCAATAACACTCGAGAATTTAGTAGACACCTAGCCATCTACATTGTACCAAATTGCATTGGAGAAGGTTCAAATGCTTCAACACTTGTCACATGCCCAATGACCAAAGGCTGACAAGGCTAAATTTTGGGTACAAAATTATTCGTACCTCGGATTGGTCGTGGTATCATTCCTCCTCTCGAGCCTTCAGGATTTCATTCATGACCATGGGTTTCATAATATCACCTAATTGTTTGGAAAGTTGTTGCATGATATCATGGACCCCCATCCTATCTCCAATTGTTGAAGCATGGCAAATGGGATAGGTGTTGCGATATCTAGCATTGGCGCCATGGTATTTGGACTTCTCCCTCACTATCTACATAATCTTCCAGGATAAAATTTGAATGCTTGGTAGTGAATATCGTGGATGCCATACGAACATTAATGATTGTGGATGTGGGAGCTATCTATGTAGCCCTGATGCCTACTTGAACAGTGGTGCGATGGATTGAAGATCGCTTAGTGGGTGGTTCCATTTTCCATTTCTCTTATTGTAATTGCATACACCAAGGATGATCTACTAGAAGAGTTGGAAGACTCAATGATGTAACTAGGGTCCCACTAGGCATGCCAATTTTATGTTAGTGTGAAATTCCCTTAGTCGTGGTAAGGACTAAGTACCAAACAACAATTCCCTTTAGGAGATTGACCCAAGCAAGGGACTATGTTCCTTGATTGGGTTTCAGGTCCACTCCAAAGAGCTTTCCATCAATTGATAAAGTTTCTAAATTAAGTTATTCCTACGTGGAATTTCGATAAAGAAGTGATAAACGACTAAAAGAAATAAAGAAAATTAAATAAGTAGGCAAAATAAAGCAAATAAGCAAAATAATACAAATAATAGGCAGGAAATGGTTGGGTTTTGTGTATTGATGTTTGTGTCCTCGCTATAATATGATAGACCCTATTTATAATGATCAACTAACGGTTACATTAGCTAAAGTGTTACTCAAAATCCCTACAATCTAAGAAATCATTGGCGTTATTTCACTAACCGCTCAAGCTGTCTTTCACATCTTCTAAGACAACCCACACACTATCCAAAGCAGATTTCCCCGATCATTTTATCAATCTACCCAACTTAACCACGCCAACCGCCTCAATCAGCTTCCTTGTGCAAGTCGTACCCAATCAGTTATTGTTGCTTGAACAACTAACTTTGTAGGCATTAACAAATAGATCATAACATCAAATTATCGTCTTAATTACTTATTTGATGAGCAATCAATGGTTGACTCATGTTTGTGCAATTAAAAATGTAGGAGACAAAATTTGCAAAATAACAATAATAGATGGAACAAAAGTGTAATTTAACTTTTTTTTTGTAAATCATATTATAATGTCACATAATGCACAAAAGCCAAGTCATCACATCATTATCAATTTAACATAGAATTAATGATTGGCCCAAATTTGAAAATTAAATTAAAAAATTCACAAAATCAAAAAATATATTTAAACCTTAACTTTTGCCTACTCCTTTGGGCCTTTGACCATTTGAATAACATAAACAATTTTATAGTACACTCAATGTTGCACCATTACACCAGTTTCTCACTTTTATACTTGTTTTTGCCTTCAAATTTATAAGAAAAAAATATTTTAGTATTTAATTAATAAATTGAAGGGGGGGGGGTTAAATTCAAAGAATTGGAATTTTTTAATTTCAATAAATGAAAATAATAAGTAAAAAGAATTAAAGTTGAAATTAATTATCTTTATTACTCATTTATTTTTTAAATTGAGACAAATAATTAAAATTAAAATATTTTTTAAATGGAGATAAATAATTTAAAAAATTTGTATAAAAAACTGAAAAAAATTAAATAAGTTGAAAACAAATATGTCTAAAACAATAGAGTTTAATAAAATAATTTTAAAAAATAAAAGGTATAGAAATTTCATTATTTCCATCCCCTAAAATTCAAAATCATTATTTTTTAACCATTTAAATATTTGGATAAGAATTCTTGTTTAAGCTACTTTGTGATTTATTTATCCATTTGCAATAATAATGATATTTTATTGTTTTTTATTCTTTAAATAAATATCATCTTCTAAAGTTATTTAATTTTAGATAAATGATATTTTTCTTTGACTTTTATCTATGTTTACACTTATGCACAACTTAATATTTGTAACATATTTTTCATGTGTAGGTAGTAAGTACAGTTTTTTTTTTTTAAAATACTACTAAAAGTACAATATTGTGCAATACACAAAAAAATAACATATTAAATTATCATAAACAGTAGAAACATTAGAATTAAAAAAATCATATAAACAAATATGTATTAAAATCTAAAAAAATCATTAAATTAAAATTAATATAGACATCAATGCATAATTAGAAAAAAAAAATGTTAGTTTTAATGCAATAAAGAAGTGATATAGCAATATAAATGTGAACACGCTTGTTTTCACTGGTAGGAGAGGGTAAACGGGCTCGCCCGACCTGCTAAACCAACGGTCTGCGTGGGTCACAAATCATTTTTTTTAATTCATGGCTATACAAGATTTTGGGTTAGTCCCACATAATATGCGGGCTATGTGGGTTTGGACCTCAGGGTCCATGGTTTGGCCTGCAAACCCGCAAATTGACTTACAACTAAAATACAAAATTGAAAACCCCATAAGCCCCAACCACCAGCTAAGCCCAACCCAATTAATCCTAAACGCATAACACAACAACACATACCATACTTAACACTACAAAACAAAACGACACAACATGTGTTGGACATTTCTTCTCCTCACTCCCTCTATGTCGTTCCTTCTTCTCATCACACTATCCATGACACACACCACGCCTCACGGCCACAACCTCTGCAATGTCAGCGCTGACCCCTCCTTACGCTTGTGCAATTAAAACTTTTGTAATTGAGTATTTGTTAGAGATATTAAGACTTATATATATATATATATATATATATATATATATATATATATATAATTGAGTGTAATTAACTATTTCTTAAGAGAAAAATATATTTATTTTGAAATAGTAGTTTTTTTTAAAACTAGACTCGCAGACCAGTCCATTTGGCCAGCGAAATAGAAGTGGACCAAAGTATTAAGTCCTTGTAAGAGTATGGAGTGGATAGGCCCCGTCCACTACCAATGTTGGCTTACATGGGTGGCCTTATGCTAGACATGCTGACCCGTTTACCCACCCCTAGTAATTATAATTAGATGAGCACCTAAAAAATTATTAGGTGATATTTAATTTGAGAAAATATTTTTTTTATTTTTGAAAATATTTTTAATTTTTAATTTTTAAAGATTTAGAAAATATGTTTGTTTTGACTTGTTATTTTTTGTTTTAAAAAAATTGAAAATTTTAAAATGTGTATGGTTTAATCAATTTTTGACAAAGAATTTATAGAATATGCTGGGTAAATATCCAATTTAGTCCTTGAATTTGAAAGACGTTAACACTTGAGTCACTGAAAGATGGAAAAATAAATTTTTATTCCCGAATTTTCAAAAAGTGTAACAAATTCATCTCATCATTATTTTTCTCTGTTAACCCAAACGAATAATCCCATGTGACATTTGTGGACCTATTTGTCATTCTAAACTTTGTTTTGTGTGTTATTGACGCGGAGGGACTAAATTGTCACCAATTTCGACGAACCAATTTAGCAGTTTAGAAAACTAAGATATTTTTCTTTTGTCTTTCTCTTTATCATCCTCTAATCTTTCCCTTTCCTTCTTTGTTGCACCTTCACCCTCTCCACCTTTATCGCGCCTCCCCACTCTCCACCACTATTGCTTCTAAGTCTCTCATTGCAAGCCCAACACCACCTGACATGATTTCATCCGTTCTTCCTTTTTCCCCCTAAAACCATGTAACGACAAATTCATCAGGAGGTCGAAACTTATTGTCGCTGCCACGAAGGACACAAAGAAAAAGTTGTGATTTTCATAATTTATTATAACTGTGACATTTAAGGTGTAAGAGAATGAATTTGCGTGAGTGAGAAATGAGATTGAACCAAAAAGAGAAAAAAGGAGAACAAGAAAAGAAGCATTGTGCTTCAATTTTTTCCTTGTTTGTTTGAGATTACAAGTCCCTAACGAGATGATTCTACTCATGGGGGTTTATTCTAGTTTGTTGTTGTTGTTTGCAATGGAGGTTTGTTGTTACTATTCATAAAGATAATGAATTTGTTGTTATTGGAAAGTTTCGGGGTGACTCTGGTTATGGTTGATGGATCTATGGTGGTTTTCACCTTTTAGTGAAGGGATATGTGAAGGCATGATTAACAATGGTGGTGACATCTTGTGGTGATGATTGTGGTGTGATTGGTGTCAATTTAGTCTCTCCATGATAGCAACAACACAATAAAATGTAGGATGACAAATAGGTCCAACGACGTCATGTAGGAATAATCGTTTAAGTTATAGTAGAAAATTGATAATGAGATAAATTTATTGTACTTTAAAAATTTAGGGACAAAATTTTACTTTTTCATCTTTCAAAACTTAATTGTTAATATCTTATAAATTCAAAGACTAAATTGAATATTTATCCAAATATTTTTATAAATATAATTTAAAATAATAAAATATATTTACGTATTTTCTTTATTAAGGATTTCTTGTGATATTTTTTTTCTTCTTAAAATTGGGCCTGATTCTGGGCCGGGTAAGCGAAGCCGGATCAGTAAGTAGGGTTTCGTCTGTTGAAATATATAATCCGTAATATTAGGGTTTTAAGAGAGGGCGAGGAAGCCACATAGAGACACAATACAGAGTGAGTTGTTGCTCCTTCGCCACAACTCTCTGCCAACATGGGTGAGTAAACGCTTCTTTCACATCTTTCTCTCTCATTGTTATGTTATAGCGCAAACCCTAATTTCACGTGTTCGTTCGTGCAATTTTCTCTAATGGGATTTGTTGTTCTGAATCAGGTATCTCCAGAGATTCTATGCACAAGAGGCGTGCCACTGGTGGCAAGAAGAAGGCCTGGAGGAAAAAGAGAAAGTGCGTGCCTCTTTTATGTTATTTATTTATTCATTTTAATTTTTTGAATTTTTTATTTATTTTAATTTGTTGTGTTGTTTTTTTTTTTTTCTTGCTGCTTAGAGTTGCCTAATGTTGTTGCTGAAAGTGGAAGATGTGTTTGTGTTGGGATTTTTGGTCGTTTTGATTGGTACGATGGTTGGGATCTTTACTTGGTTGTGGATTTGACAGTTTGAAATTGAAATCGAAAGTGTTTTTTTTTTTGTTTTGTTTTGTTTTAAAAGAGCTTATTGTTATATTTTTTGTTTTGTTTTCACTGCGATTTGGGATTTTTGAAATGTGATTATGTGTTCTGGAGCATATGGTAGATCTAGGTGTAGCTGTTCTTCGGGTTTTTGTTAGGGGAGGTGGAAATTAAAATGGGTTATTGTACTAGAATTTCGATTTAGAATTTGATGCAAAATGGGAGCCTTTTTCAAATCTTAGCTTTCATTACAGTGTGCCACATTTTTTTTCCAATTTTTTTCCGTCTCTGACGGTATGTGAATGAGTGAGCAAGGAACTTTTCCAACAGGGAGTGCCTTACAGTTTAATATAAAAAAATTGGTTGTCAGTTTAATAATATTTTTGGCCTTACTAATAGCTATTCTTTCCTATTTAATTTCCCTTAGTATAGTTTGTTTTAAACAGAGAATTTGATGTAAGTTCTTTTGTATCTATTTTGATAACTTTTTTGCATTTGATACCATTTGTTATTAAATACACTATAATTTGTTGGTATTTACTTTCAGCTGTGATGATAATTCTTTCTTTAACTAAGATATTATGGTGTTTTCATATAGGTATGAGCTTGGTCGCCAGCCTGCTAACACTAAGCTGTCAAGCAACAAGACAGTCAGGAGGATCCGTGTTAGAGGTGGAAATGTGAAATGGAGGGCATTGAGATTGGATACTGGAAATTACTCCTGGGGAAGTGAAGCTGTAACTCGCAAGACTCGTGTACTAGATGTGGTTTACAATGCCTCAAACAATGAGCTTGTGCGTACTCAGACTCTTGTCAAAAGTGCTATCGTTCAGGTTGATGCTGCTCCATTCAAACAGTGGTATCTTCAGCACTATGGTGTTGAGATTGGTAGGAAAAAGAAGACAGCTGCCAAGAAGGAAACTGCAGAGGTGATGCCTTTGGAATTTTTGCATGTTCTTTCTTTTCTTTTATGATATTTTACTTTATTCACTGTTCTTGATACCACGACATTAGTAACTTTCAGCCTAATACTTAGTAGTTCCATTCCTTGTATATGTATAAATTTTCTATTTTCAGTTGCAGGTTTTGGTTGTTTAAATAAGGTTGGACATTAGACATGTCTGAAACCAATACTCTGATGTATTGCATATCAGCTTTTGATTCATTGCATATGTTCTGAAAAGTATTTTTTGTCTCAAAACCGTCATTTTTCTATTTTTATGTATTTTCTCAGAATCTGTGTATTTTACTTCTCTTATATTTAAGAATTTTTGCTTATACATCTGTTGTCTAAATAAAATGTATGTGCTATTGTGCTTCTTAAAGCAGTAGTGCAGTACTTCATCTTTTAGTAGCATCACTAGCATGTACAAATGGCGGAATGGGCAACACCTATTGTTGTTTATGTTTATGATGAGAAATGAGAAGCTGCTTGGTGCTATTTTGTTATTCTTTCCATTGTATTTGATAATATCATCGGATGAGGTGTTCTGCATTCTTGAGTGTAGAAGCTGATGTCTTTTTTCTTATCCTGGGATGTAACTTGCAGGAGGGTGGTGATGCTGCTGCAGCTGCAGAAGAAGCCAAAAAGAGTAACCATGTGCAGAGAAAATTGGAGAAGCGCCAGAAAGATCGAAAGCTTGATGCTCACATTGAGGAGCAGTTTGGTGGTGGGCGTTTGCTTGCTTGCATTTCCTCTAGACCTGGTCAATGTGGCAGAGCTGATGGGTAATTTATTTGAGTTGTGATTATTTTTAATATGTTTATAACGAACCCTTTCGTATTTGTTAATTGTGTTTTTTTCTTCTTGAATTTATGCAGCTACATTCTGGAAGGTAAGGAGTTGGAGTTTTACATGAAAAAACTCCAGAAGAAGAAGGGAAAGGGTGCTGCTTGATTTTAGTGTTTTCCAAATTTTTATATGGCTTTAGTTGCTTTTATGTGTTGCTGGTACCATTTAAGGTGATGTTTTGAGCCACAGGACATCGATTAGTGCAAATTATCTTGTTAGTCCTTCGCAAATTGGCATCGTAATTTTGTTTTGAACTGTTTTTGCTACTGATGAGTTATAATTTTTATTAATTAATGTCTTGCTATTCTTATTGTTGGGTACTGGGGGATGGGGTTTTCAATAGCAGATAAATGTGTAAGAGCTAGTACTCATTCAATTATTAAAATCTTAATTTTAAAAATCTTAATTGAATGAGTGCTTAACGGCAAAGCCTACAAATGGGTGGCATCTCCCAGCAACCAACAGATAATCATTTATTGGGGGCTTAAATATGTTTTTTAGTCCTTTAAAATTGAATAATTTTATTTTTCAGTCCTTCGAATTAAAAGTTGCTTTTTTTAGTCATTGGAATTCTCAGATTGTTATTTTTAGTCCTTTTGCATATTGTGAATCAAATAGGAGATAAAAGATTTACAAATTGTTAATTAAACGGGAAAGGAAATAAAAGATTAATAATTTCTAATAATTTTTTATCATTAAAATTTGATTTTCTAATTTATGTTATAAAGGATGATTTTCTGGTGGTTAAATTAAAAACTGTTATAATAAACTCATTAAGTAAATTATAATGTCATTAATCACTTTAAATACTGCTCTAATTTTTTTTATTAATTTGATTCTGACAGTTTTTGATAGTTTTTAATCATTAGAAAATCATATTTTTAAATTTAACAAAAAACAATTTTGGTAGTAAAAAAGTGCCCTAAATTGCAAATCTTGTATTACCTGTTTGACTTAAATATATTATGAAAAAGGATTAAAATTAGGATTAAAATTAAAAGGATTCATATTTTAAGGATAAAAATATATTTAAGTCTTGGGTTAGGAAAAGAAAGCCAACAAAACTTTAGATTAAACCAAAAGATAAAAAGAAGGAAGAATAAAAATGTTATGCGGTGCAGGAATGAAAAAAATGAACCTGGAAGTCTTGAACGCTCAATGGTGGGTTTTGAAAGCTGGCATTTCTATTAGTAACGCCTTAAGCACTTGGTAATAAGCTACTTCCTACAGCTTATTAAAATAAGCTAAAAAAATCTTGTAGATCTGTCATGATATCTTTTTATAAACGGGACCTTAATAACTTAGATTCTGCCAAATTCCACACTCTTAAATTTATAAAAGCAAAAATGAAAAAAAGTAACCAAAGGTTGTTTTTACTGGTTTTAGTATATAGAAAAATAAAAATAGTGCTCTCACTGAAGTCAAAATAAATTTTGGTTTCTCATCTTTAAATTCAGTTCAAATTTTCTCTTGTTTCTTTACTTTGAACTAACCTGTTACTAACGCCAACGGATCCGGATTCCTTCCATCATTTATGATAAATGAGTTAGTACAGATGTGAACAAATACAAAAGTTCATCATGGGAAACAAATGTGGTGCGTAGGGTAGAAACATTTTTCAAGATTTACGTGAGACTACCATAAAGATGTTTACACTGAAATAAAAAATAATCTTGCCAAAACTGGTTACACAACCGTCCCCAATTATATTGCACACAAGTCACAAAATAAGATCTACAACCCAACAAAAAAGTCACGATTTATTGAACACTAAATAACTTGTGCCTGCCAAGCAATACTCGGTTGAAACCAACTCAATAAATGTCAATCTGCACACAAGCCATTGAACTTCGAACGCAAACCATTCAAATGAATGCGCACCAAAGAGGCGACACACGATCATAGATCTACAAGCGTAAGTGACGACGTGGGGTCGTAGATCAATGAGCACAGGAGGCGACACGCTCATGTTGGAAAACGCTGCCAATTGACTAAATATGTGTAATTTTTTTTTGAGTTTATCAATGGAGTTGATTTTGAATTATTCCTTCCCATAAGTTATAACAGATGTTATGAGTATGAGTTAAAAATTGTAATATTTACTACTTCTATTCTTCTTAACTGAAATCGTAAATTTATATAATTATATATATATATATATATATATATATATATATCGTAAATCTTTTTTTTATGACTTCTAAGTTATTTATAGTTTTTTCCGACCTCTAAGTCATTTATTTTTTGTTAGAAGTAGTAAATTCATTTATGACTTCTATTTTTTAATTGTAAATAATTTTTTAAATTTAATTATTTATTAAATAAATGTTTTTTTAGTTTAATTTAATATTTTATATGTTTTTATAATATTTTATAATTTTTTTAATACTATTTTATTTAATATATTTTTGATAATATTTTATTTAAATTTTCATATATTATTTTATTTAATATATTTTTTATATTATTTTTTCATATTATATATATTTTTTGTATATTATTTTACTTGAGTGATGTCATGATGGCAAACTTACCCCAAATCTCATTCATTAAAATAAATTAATCTGATTACTAAAACTATTTTATAAGGTACTATTCGAATTTAACATACCTCCCTGGAAAATGGAAAGTTGAAAAATAATTATATAATAATCCAAAAATTGCAATAGAAAAGAAAAAGAGAGGTTTGAGATGATTTTTCAATCTTTTATACCGGATAATCTAGTATTCTTATGCATGAAGATAATTAATTCGATAGTTGTGGTCGGACTCTATTATGGATTTCTGACCACATTTTCCATAGGGCCCTCTTATCTCTTCCTTCTTCGAGCTAGGCTTGTGAAAGAAGGGATCGAGAAGAAAATATCAGCAACAACTAGGTTTATTACGGGACAGCTCATAATGTTCATATCAATCTATCATGTGCCTTTGCATTTAGCATTGGGTAAACCCCATATCGAGTGCATTTCTTATTCTACTTCATTCTATTTCATTATATTTATAATTTTAATTTATCAAAGAGAAATAATAATTATAATTATAATACATTATAATAAATATTTGTAGTAATAAAATCAGAAACGTCAAAGTCTAATATGTTGTTGGTACATGTATTCTTTTATTTATGTCAATCAACTAAGTTTATGTTTATATATTTTGTGGATATATTTGTCAATAAATTACATGTTGAAAGACGAAAATATCAATAACTTGTTAAATTTAAGGACGTATTTGTGTGTAACTTTAGTTCCTATGTTCACTTGAACATCAATTTTATAACATTTGTGTTCCTAGGTGCACGTATTCGAGTTCTTTAAGGTAATGTATGAAAGTAAATTTAATGGTGGAACAGATTTGTCTCATTTTTTACCTTTTGGAAACTAAATTTTATTTTATATCTTTAAGGACATATTTGTCCACACAATATATTTCCAGGAATAAAAATATGACTATTTACCTTTTAAATTACCGCTCTTCTATTTCTCTTCACATTGTTACTCTCCTCACAACCAAACACACTTTTGAGCTCCAAGAGCTTATTCAACCGCATAGACTCATTGAACCTTTTATATAGGGCTTATATATATTTTTTTTCTTTATAAATATTCAATTTTTACATTTTTCTCTAATAATTTGTTTATTTGTGTTGAGTTTTTAATAGAAGAATAATTTTATTTTTAGTCTTTGATATTTTATTTTAATTCCTAGAAATTTAATGAAATTTTTATTTATTCCTTAATAAATTAATAAATTTTATTTGTCCCGACTAAAAATTATCATAAAACAAATATAAAATTCACTAATTTATTAAAAACAAACAAAAGTGTCAAGAATAAAAAAAATATTATTTTATTAAAAATTCAACGTAAAACAAAATTATTATAAAATAAATACAAAAATTAAGTATTTATTAAGGATAAAAACATATTTAAACTTTTCTATAATTAGTGACAATTGTACTTTCAACATCGAAACTCCCCTTTTAAAAATATTTTATTAATAGTATAAACAATCTTTTTTTGACACAATAGTATTAACAATATATTCAGTGAATAACAGGTCTTGCAACATTTTCTTTCTCTACTGAGTCATCTGTTTCAATTTATTTTTTAATCAAGTTGTATTACAAGCTGGAAACAAGCTTTTAAATACCATTAAAAATAAGTTCTGTTTGCTTAGGTAACATTGAGGTTTTCCATTGACAAGGCTCAGTTTCACAATCATAATCAAGTACAGAATTAACTATGATAAATACAACCAATAAAGTTAATGGTAAAAGATGAACACATGTTTGCTGACAGGTGTGCCCAAAACCTCACTGCCTGATAACAAATAAAAATTGAGCAACGACACAATGAAACTATGTGACTGTACAGTATGCCAATAGTGAAAAAAAAAAAAGAATAACAAATGTTATAATCTAACAATCTCCACCTTTTCAATTCAGGCAGGCAAGGAATTGTATAATGGCATTGTATTATAGGTCAGGAATGTTAAACCCCTTTTTTCTTTTTTCCAAGGTGTTGATACGTTTTGCCATTAGGAACTGAAACAACTTTATGTAACTTAAGGCATATGACTTGGCAACAACAATGAGGCTCAAATCAATGTGTTCGGGGATGGGTTTAAGATTTGGCCATTCTGACCTTTATGAATGAGGATCTGAGAGGATTTGTATGCACTTAAAATTCAAAATCTGAACCTTAACTAACCTGCTCTCCAATCAAATCAAGGCCAACAACCAGAAAACTTATCCCTTGAAATAATAAGAAGTAGAAGTGAATTCCTTGGGCAGACAATAAGCTTCTAACTGAGGCAGCCAACAAAATAAATGCAAGATAAAGTTCTTTCCTGAAGAGACGATTTTTCTTCGTCTTCCCAGTTTTTTTTGACAATTCTAGTTTGCTTAGTTCCTCAATGCCTGAATCTGAGGATGATCTATGAAGACTATTAGATCGCATTAGAGGCTCAGCTTCTTTCTCAAAGGCAACCAAATCAGTCTCAGACGATCTTCCCAACTTTTTTGTAACCACCCACTCGTAAGAACTTCCAAAGCGAAGTAATCCAGATATCATGGCATTAAATTTAGTTACCGACATAGTGTTCTCAAATAGAAGGTAAGGAACTATAAACGGAAATGACCGTGGAGCTGGTAGAACACTTAGGAGGGACATGATTCCAGGAATGTAACAAACAACCCAGGCTGGGAGCTCCGCTTCGGGAAGGAACATGGTCAAAGGAAGAATGATGCAGAATAGGGTGAATGAATAAAATGGCAGGATAAGCTTCCTCAGGAGGAAGAAAAGAAATATTAAATTGACCTTCTTTGCCCAACTAACCTGGTACAAATGGAATTAACATCATAGAAGTCAAATTATTTTAGTAAAATGGATGGGGAAAAAACTAGTATTTCATACAGTGCAAGATGTAGGCAAATAACAGTACAAATAATTGTCTAAGCATATCTTTAGTATATATGAGCATTTCAACAGCCAAAAGTTCTGTACAAAATTTAAATAGTATTTTTTAATTTAAAGATAATTGTGATAAAATAGCATTTAATAAGCCTGCACTCCATTATTTCACTACCCTAATGTAGATGCTTTAACAATGTTATAACAAGATGCTTAATTATTATACCACATTGATAATTACTGTTTTTAAAAACATCAATTACCCCTATAATTGCCTTATCAATGATGTTGTAGGTTTTAATTAAGTGATCTTAGAACTATTTTAATTATGAATTGGGCTTTGAAGCAATTTTTCAGCAATTGTAAATTGACATTAGTACAGTGTTTTAGCCATAAGTTGAGTTGTAGATTTGATATGTGTGTTCTTTATATGCCAAGATAGATGAAAAAGAGATCTACAAGTTGTGAAATGTTAAAAAGGCAAAATTCGGGCTTTCCAGTTGTTTTAATTTAGCCTTTAAGTTTGAGCAGAGGTGCTGCCACACATATTGAACATACCCTCACCATTTTAGAAATATCTCACTTATTTTAAGCCCAATCAAGGCACATTCCTTGGAAGCTCATTTTGTGGGTCGTCGTTTGGACTAGGTTTATATTAGGGATTGTGAAAAACACAGCAACAGTGATATAGGGAATTTAGAATACAAATTGATACACTTTTGAATTCATTGTTTAGGGTTTTTGACAGCTCCAAGATTCTTCTTCAAGATTTCAGTGTTGTTGTATTTCTGCACTCCTCCAATGGTAATTGTCAATATCATGAAAGAATAAAGACCTTATCAATATAAAGGATTCAAGGATTGTTGTTAGGTATTGAGTTTGTATGCTTAATCTTTGTTTTGTATAAATTTTCTCATCTTTTTCTTCTTTTATGGATTTCTCTTGCAAACATGAATTATGAATATTTGACCTATGCCTGATTGGATTTAGACTTCAATTTTATAATTGAAATAATAGAAACTAGGATTGATTAATCTGAAATCAAATTGAGGCTAGGTTAATCGATTGGTAATCTAGGTTAATAAAATTGATTTAAATTTAACATTGATTGAGGATTGGAATTATGATTCTTTCTTTGTTGGCTGAATTGCAGATGATTACTTTGTAGAAATTCAAAATTAACTATAAAACATGCTAATACAACAATAAATATGGTCACATGAACTTGAATGCCTATTTTCAATTATTTTCTATCTTGATTTGAACACCCCCCCCCCCCCCCCCCCCAAATCAGATTAGAAATTCAATGTGTTCTTGAAAGAATAACCTAGATTCTTATACTATATATAATTAAGGAACTTAGTTATATTTTGGCTTAAGTGTGGCACTTGTGTCACACATCACAGCCTACCACTTACCCTGTCTTACATCTATTTGGATTTTAAATTCCTAAAGGCTTGATTGAAGGGTAACAAGTGAGTAGTTGACAGCTTTATGAGAAGTATCTAATGATTCTGCAAGATACTTTCAAATGACATCACTTCTGCAGGAGATAGTCATTTTTTTATTATTTATTATTATTATTATTAAGAAAAGATGAGCGTGTAGAAAATTGGGGCTGGAGGAACTTAGCAGGTCTAAAATACATTACTGGAGCCACTAGGAGCTGTGTCTGGCCTCAAGGAAGACCAGAGGTTATCCTGCTACAATGCACATCATGAGTATTACTCAGACCAAGGCATGAAGCAAGGTAGACTTCACATTCTGAAAGTGAACAGTTGTTGGGTTTTATCTTTTAAGTTTTGATCCCTTGCATGTCTTCTCAAGAAAGAAGATGAAAACATACTACATATAATATAATAAATATCTAACATTAAGTAAAATGTATATGATAAGTAAGAGCATACAAGAGATCAATAATTTCATGCATCTAATTGGAAACATTAACAAGTTCTATATATTCCTTCCTCAGCTTACTAGTAACTAGTATGTAAACTACTTTTTTTTTTATCAGCAGTATTATCATTGAAAGTTTGAAACAAATCAGAATAAAATATTTATGTTGCCTAATAGCAAAAATTTGATATTTGATACCATCAACTCATCAAGTAGGCACTTTTCTTATGTTAATCTATCTTCTCATGTCTCATGATGTGTATGCTTCTAAGTGAATTTTTGCAAAAAAACAATTCAATTTTTACTACCAAGTGGATATTTTCATTGAAAAACAATTTGGATATATAGTTCTGATTCTTCTGAAAATAAAATACAGAAAAGGATCAAACTATATTTATATTCTGATGATCTAATAATAATAACAACAACAACAGAATGATAATTTCATGGATTTAAAAGAATTGAAAGAAAACATGCGCTGAATTCAATACCTTTGAACGAAGTATATCAAGAAAACACAAGCGAAACAATTGCATTGGACCGGAATGCCAGCGATGTTGTTGTTTCTTATATGCCTCATAGGTCTCTGGAAGTTCACAAAGACACTGCAAGAAGACAAATAGTCATATTAAACTCTAAATCATTAATGATTAGGCACCAATATTTGAAATATAGTGCACCTTAACATCATTGAGAAATACAAACTTCCATCCACACAGATGAGCACGAACAGCAATATCCATGTCCTCAACAGTTGTTCGCTCCAACCAACCACCACTATCCTCAAGGGCCTTTATTCTCCAGACACCAGCAGTTCCATTAAAACCAAAGAAGTTCATGAAGATACCATTCACCTGTTGTTCCACCTCAAAGTGGAAAGACAAATTGATGTTTTGCAATCTTGTAAGCAAGTTCTCGTCCTTGTTTACAAATGCCCATCTTGCCTGTACTAATGCCAAATCATCCTTTCCCTTCAGTTAGAGTAAAACAAGGGGAAAAATGGTTAGACAGATTCTTAATACAGGACCCAGAAAGACTTTTCATTTAAAATGACTTGGTAGCATTTTCTACTATTTGTTTAGACTATTGAAAACATTGTTCCATAAGATAAACATTGTCTTCATATCTAGAAATGATTTGTTTACTCTTTACTGTCATTCTAATAGAAGTCATCAATTACATTTACAGTTCATATTGACGCACTTATGAAAAATTTACAAGCAGCATTAATGCAAGTGATGAAATCTCAAAGAAGCTGAATTACTCATTCAAACTAGTTTAGAATTGGAGATAAAATGAAAATACTCAACATATTTGATGAATAAAAAAGAACATTATCAAATTTAACCTGTTTAAGTTCCTAGAAGTATGTTAAAATTTAGAAGAGATGGAAGGGCAACATAGGTAGGAGAGTTGGGATACTAGTTAGTTAGTCATGGAAGGGAAAGTGTTTATTATGTTTTATTGCTTGTAAGCTGAACACTTGCTCTTTACAAAAGGGGAAATCCTTTGTGAAGTAGAAATCCTTGAAAGAGGAGTATTCTTTCTCCTATTTTCTATTTAATTAATAGAATCTTTCTTCGGTAACAAAAACACCACCCTCTTGAAATTCAACCTTGTCCTCTAGGCCGGAATTCTAGAGCTCTGTTTTAGGTACACAAAATGGGGGGACGTGGGATGTTGAGCTTTTGCTAAAACATACTGTTTGTAACACAAATTGGGATCTTAGCAGATTGTTGGGCATGAAAGCCTCCAGAAATGAGATGAGGTCGTGGCAAATGTATGCCCCAAAGTGTAACCTTGAAGCAAATCTTCTTCTTTCAATTAGATACATATGTCCCATCCTCATGAGTCATGATCTCCTCCCTTGCCTTAGTTAATTGCGCTTGGTCCATTAAACCTAAAAAGTAATCTTCTATAAAATCACAGACCGCCTCTCTTGTAGCCTGGGCTTGGTCCATCAAGTCATGAGACATGAAATGAGATTTATTGGTGTAATTCCAATTTTGTGCCTCTTCTCTTCATTCACACTGCATTTCACAGCATAAATCCTAATTGCCATCACCACATCTTCAACCAACCCACAACTGACGTACAGACTTGAATCCAGCAGTTTAGGCAGTGAAAAATTGACCGGCATATGTGAGACTCACAGCTCAATCATAGATGACCCATTAGCCTCCATGGGTAAATCTGAGTCTAGAGGTTCAGACAGTGGTGAGTCAACCAGTTTGCAAGAAAATCAGACCTCCATGCCTGCCATATGAAGATTATAGTTCCACAATTCTAGTAGCAGAAATACCTAAAATCCGAAGTTTTTGAGCCATTGCTACCTTCTCCTGTTTGACTTCCTTCACTATCTCTTCTACTATAGTATTGGGTTATCTTAAAAAGGGTTTTTGCAACCCAAATTCTCCTGTGTTCTGCGTATCTCCCTTTTGATTTGTGTATAAATCTGTGTTTCTCTCACAAATTTTGCATCTCGGTTGTTTTCTTCACCACAATGTGTCTGGTTCTAGATCATTGAATCACCTTCTTGGTATTGTTTTCAGTCTCCAAAGATTGCAACAAGTCACTGCCATAGTCAAAACTGCTACCATTCATTTTAGTTGAGCTTCCCCTTCAGCGCTGCCATGAAAGATGGGTAACTCCACCTTGTCCAAGAAAGGGCTTCTGCTTCACCGAATTCTGACATACTCCCTCAATGCTCTTCTTGATATGCTCAATTAAATGGGGACCAAACTCTTTATTCAGCAGCATATGCTTATGTAGCATT
Organism: Glycine soja; assembly: GCF_004193775.1. Lineage (NCBI taxonomy): Eukaryota > Viridiplantae > Streptophyta > Magnoliopsida > Fabales > Fabaceae > Glycine > Glycine soja. Next base: position 27,312,289 of record NC_041004.1, read on the forward strand.
AGCATGTGCTCCAGCTCTAAAATGCTGGCCTTGCACAAATGAGACTGCAAGGTATCAAACCCCCTCTAATTGACTAACTAATATCCTAAAAACATCTTCCCTCTCTCATAACTCCTAACAAAGTATCAATAGTTTTTTAAAGAAAATTTTGACCATCAAGACTATATGTTGCACTTAATGATGCTGAGATGAATTAAGCACAACTCTGGTGTCAAAAAATGTGAAGTCAATTCCTAAAAAATGGATGGGATTTTTTTTTTATTATTTCTAGTGTGACGTGAGACAATTATGTAACTTGAATACCAATTACAAAGTTAATATGGATAAAAATAAAACACCAATGGTTCAAAACTTCAGTTTTGAATGAAAGGATGGTGGATGGCTGTGCATGAGTACAACTGATCACTCTTTGCTCTGAGTGATGATTAACCTGATTTTAAATCAGTATTAGACCATTACAGGTAACTTAATATACTTATATTGTATGCTAGAGCCTATAGATCCAAAATTTCACCAATCTCAATTTTTTTAGTGTGAAAAGCATGCATAACATCTCCAAATTAAAACTCGGAGCTAAAGCACCTTCAGGTTCTACAACTTAGAGACTAATTTTAAGGATGTGTTCGATCTAAAATGTGAAATCATTTTTATGTGAGTCTAAATAACAAACATCTATAACTGTTCTTTTTCATATTCAAATATATGCTGCTACATTTACTCAAATCAACAAAACTTTTAACTAGAAATTTGTAGACATAAAATTACCTTGAAATAAGGCACTGTCTTCTTTAAAAAATCCGGTGTTGGCTGGAAATCAGCATCAAATATTGCCACAAACTCATAATCCTTAACATAATCACAGTTCATTGCTGATTTAAGATTCCCTGCCTTGTAGCCTGTACGTATAAGTCGATGTCTATATATTATCCGAGCACCCCTTTGTTGCCATTTATGCACTTCTGCCTTGATAAGCTGCTGGGTATCTACTTCATCAGAATCATCAAGAACCTGTACAAGCATTCTCTCCTTTGGCCAATCTAGGATACAAACTGCTCCAATGGATTGCTGGTAAACCTACAGGCCAACAAGATAAAAACTAAGCAATGATCCCAAAAAAGGAGAGTACAGTGATATAAAATTAAGATATCCGATTCTTAGTAATTGATCAGCTCATTAAGAAAAAATGCCTTTGCTGGTTTTACATTCTAGGGAAGAAGGGAAGGGGCCGATTGGAAGACAGAAACTAGTAGTGACATTGGTGATAAGAAGATGCACCTCCTCCTTTCAACTAAAATAATGCTCATTATATGACTATTAAAATAGACAAGAATAGAAGAGGAAAATTAGTATGGTGACATTATATGAAAATAATGGGAGGAAGAGAGTGTATTTGAAGACATAATAATTAAACAAGCAAGCTTTTGTAGGATGTGAGTTGGAAAAATAGACACGTATCTTAACATCTTATTATCATTTTGATATAAAAGGTTTGCTCCACTTACACACTTATTTTATTCTGTCTATTAATACATTTTATATATTATTTATCTAAGCATAGATTAGGTAATTATTATTAATTAAGCATATGAATGTTAAACAAATCTATTGCTTTTTCTTTCATCTTGTTTTGGTCCACATAGCCAAATGGAGCATTAGGAGAAGAATATTTCTTCCCCTAAAAACACCACATACACACAAGAACCCTCTGCCGTTCCTTCTTTAAAATGGAGCATCAAAACCCAACAGCTAATCTGGTCTCAGTCTCACTCACAATAACTCAGAAAAAATCCCTTGTCACAGCTCTAATCTTCAAGACATGCACCCTCCCGTTTTGGCATCTACAAGTTACAAAGCTCTAGCTTTAATCAACCACACATGGCCCAAGCCATATACCACTGCATAACTTGTAGCACAAGCCACTCAAGCCATCAAAAACCCTTCTGCACACATGCCTCATCTAGTTGCATATCACTCATTCACAGTATTCAAAGAAGTGTGATTTTGTAGGCCATGTTTTTACCTATCTTATTATCTTATTACAAATACACTTCCTATGCTCTGAATCTATAAACATGTTGAATAATCTTATTAACTCAAAGTTTTATCCAGATCTATTGTTTTATTTTGGTCTAAGTAGCTACATGCTGGTTGCTTCGATCAGTTTGCCTCTCTAATTGCTTCCCCAAGTTCAGCATTAGGAAAAGAATAAATATACTATAGTAGTTGTTGATACATAGTTTAAGGAAGATCTAGTAGTAGTGTTTCAGGTACGCAGCATTTAATGACAGCACAAAGACAAATCTCATACCCTAAACAAACAAGACAATTCTCCATCATTCCCTCTTTAAAACGGAGCATCAAAACTCAACACCTAAGCCAATCCCGCTAAAAATGTTACAGCAAACATCCAAACTCTCATGTCTCCAAGCTCTGAGCGAGGCACACCCTCACAGTTCGCCATAACCAAGCTACAAAAGCTCTAACTTCAATATGCTCTCCACAATAACTTATAATAAACAACTTAAAACTTCCATGAAAAGTTGAAAACAATTTAACCCAATTTCTTTGCAGAAATAACTTATAACATAAATACTTATATGATATGATAAGCACTAATTTAGTAAGCCCTTAAAGGCTCTGCTTGGATAAATTTTTCCACAAGCACTTGACAGTAGAAGAATATAAGGTAAGTAAAATGAATTGAGCTTCTCCTATAAATTAAAGTCTTCGATTTTTAAAGAAGTTAAATGAGAGAATTTCTACATAATTTAATAGCATAAGATGAATATAACTTATGCGAGAGAAGCTCAATTCATTTTACTTTCTTATTAATTTTTCTCATATAAGCTCTTACAGGGAAGTTTATGCAAACAGAACTCCAGTACCCTTACGATACCAGACCAATCAAGCCACAGCATTTGCACTTTACCCACAAAATCACGCTCATCACCACCAACATTTACATCAATTTATATATAACAAACCAGATCACAAACAAATAACAAAAACGACACCGTAATGGAAAAAAAAAAACTCAGCATCCACAACAGATTCGGTTGGTTCCAAAAAAAAGGACAAAGCAACCTACATCATCTTACCTCCCTCTCATTGCACATGGGAATCTGAACAAGCACCATCGGAAAATCCTCCACGCTCTGCACGGGGCCATCGTAATCCACACTCGCCACGGGCTTGAGCCTCCGAAACTTGATCCAGAAGCATCCTAAGATCAAAACGACCCTGTCCACCGACTGCACAATGAACAAAACGGTGCACAGATTCGCCAAACTCTGCAGCGGAGGTGATAGATACGAGGCGCGAACGTCGAGCCACGTGGAGTAAACGACTCCAATGACGCCCAAAACGTCACTCGGATCGGGAGGGCTGAAATGCCAGCCTTTGAAATACGCGAGGAGCTCGAACACTAGGAGGAGGAGGACTGTTATGAGAAAGAAACGGATCGCGCGGTAGAGGCGCGAAGTGTCACCGCCGTCGCCGAAGGAGGCGGAGTCCGTCGCGATCCGGCGCTGGCCGGTGCGGAGGAGGAAGAGGAGGCCGTTGGAGAGCCAGCCGAGGTTGGCGGCGAGCTGCTGGAATTTCAACAGGAAGACCCATGAGAGCTGCCGCGCGCTTCGAGAGCGTTCTTTCCGGCCGGAGCGGTCGTGGTCGTGGTCGGCGGAGGTGTCGGCGGCGGAGGAAGAGCTTATGTCGAGCGCCGTGAACGGCGGCGACGAGGGGGAGTGGGCGTGGTCGAGGTTTTTAAGGTTGTCGTCGAGGGAGTCGAGGGAGTCGAGGTTGTTGGTGTTGGTGGTGTTCTTTTCGCGCTGCTTGTTCCACCATTCCTGGAACTCGTAGTTGGGAGTGCGAGACATGGAAAGAGGAAAAAAAAAAGAGAAGAGAAAGAATTTGAATGATGGAGGGAAGTTGTGTGTAAGAAAAAAGAAGAAAGATAAGAGATTGATCTTTCTTCTGTTGTTTTTTGTTTTCTTGGTGCTGTGGTGTTATTTTTTTTTTCAGTGGTGAGTGTGGAGGTGCTTGAATCTTGATCCAGAGGAAGAGGAGTGGTGGTGTTAGAGCTATAATTAAGGTAGCACCAAGTTTTTTAGCTGCGTGTGTTCCTCAGTTTCAGGGGCCAAGGAGTCAACTTGCTTCTATTGACTGTTTTTTTATTAAGGAAGAGTGAAAAGCAACTCACTTTTTTTTTTTAATTATATATGCTTCTTCTAATATTTCACTTTCACTTCGTACCCATTGCCGAGAGGTTCTTCGCGGAGGAATGCTTCTTCTAATATATTTTTTTGAATTTTTTTTAGGAAAATAATTCATGAATATTTCAGTGTTATTTTATATATTGAGAGAGAGAAAAATGATGTAATAAAAAAATAATGAACACTCTCATTTATCAAAATTCATGGATTCTATCATAAAAAATGTTAAGAATACATTTGTTGTTAATTAAAATTTATTAGAGATAAAAGAAAATGTGTCTTGCATCTAAAAAAAAGACTATCTCTTGATTTTATATTTTTAAATAAATTTCAACTAATAAAAAAATTATGTATTAAAAAATTGTGTTTCTAATCCTTCTCTTCTACTATTATTATTAATCATTCAAATTCATTAAAAAACATAAAAAAATTAAGTAATACATGAATTTTAGTATTTTTATGTCTTATTTATTTGTCAATTTTGGAATATTTGTTATTTTAGAATATTAAAAAAATATTAATTATTTTTTACTAATAAATTTTTGAAAAGATATGCATTAGTAGATATATAATTGTAATTGTACAATATTATTATCATTATTGGAGTATAATAACATAATAAAAATCAAACATATATTAAAAATCAGAACATATATTTTTACGCAAGTTATCTAAAATCTTTCACTAGATCAATCCTAATAATTAATTATGGCAAGAAAATCGGTAGCTCTGAGTATCCGCTCGAATTCGTCTCGACTTTGACGAATAATACCTGAGTTGACCGGGTATGGGTTCAGGTTTTCTTCGATGATAATCAAAAGTCGGATACGTGTAAGGATATGAGATTATTAGACTCATCCCGACCCCGAACCCGAATTTGAACTCACCCCGCCACTTAAAATCTTTAGAATTTTTTGCATAATTCCATCAAAAGGCATAAAATTTTTATCACTAGTTAATTTTATTTTAGAATTTTTACATAATTTAATATTATTTTCTTAACTATTTTTGTAGACACACGTGCTATAATAAATTTATTGATATATAAGTAGTTAAAAATAAATGTTTAACAATCAATTTATTTTTCTAAAATCAAATTTTTAATATTTTTTTACAAAAAAATACTTTTTTAATTTAAATTGTGTATGAGACGAGATCGGAGATACCGAATACGATACGGGGATGAGACAATAAACTTAAACTCGTCAGATCGAATACAAGTACGAGGATAAGTTAGAAAGTTGAGATAAAGGATTGGGAAGATAATACTCGTACCCGCCCCGTCCCATTGTCATGTCTACTAATAATTCTTACGCAATTATCATTAAGAATATTTTAATTTTAATTAAATCAGATTATTCTATCATAAAATATGTACAATATATTACTTTCTTGAGGTGTGTATAATTAAAACGAGACAGGATGATATAAAAGATGCGTGAAAAGAAACGGGATATTAGAGAATGTCACTAATTTTTTCTCTTTTTGTATTAGTATTGATTGGGTGCCCACGCGCTTCTTTTTGTTGCTTGTGGACGATGATTTGATGTGTGGTGTGGGCGGAAGATGGTGGCGCGTGAGCGTGATTAGACAAGTCCACAGAAGGTGGTGGTGGTGAGAGATTGCTTCTGGATTTGGTTCGTATATGATAGCAGACAAAAAGGGGTGATTCATGTGACTTCAATTAAGAATCACGTTATTGTCCCTTTGACTATTCTTTTTTTCTCTCATCTTTGTATTCGTAGAATTAGTCTCTGTCAAAATTAATAATTAATTTTCATTAAAAAATTATAAATATATATAATGTAAGTTTTTTTAACACTATTTATTTTATCTCTAAAAATTAATTAAGATTTAAAATTGAATCATTTGATTGCTTTTGTTTATTATTTTGATTTTGCCTGGTCAGTGTGTGTAATATTTTTGTCATTTGATTTAGATTGCTTTGATTATTGATGGTGAAGTATCATTGCAGGTGAATTAGGGATAGATTGAGAACGATTTATTTTTAGTTTTGTATCATTCAAAATTTTAAAAGGATCAGATCAAGACTTAATAAAATACAAAATAAAATTATATCAATTTGATTTATTAACATAATATATTAATTTTGTTAATCAAATAAAAATACATTGTAATACATTTTAGAATAAATAATATTAATAAACATATAATATCAAACTTTATAAAATATTGTCCATTTAATAAAAATTGTTATTAATAATTGTTTGGAAATTATTTTTAAAAAAATATACAATGTCAAACTAGATTGAAATAATCAGAAATATAATTTGCATCTATCTTTAAAATTATTACCAATGTATATAGTTCTTTAAAATATATTTGGTCTAATTCTTAAAATCCAAACTTACAAAAATTAATCTCAGACTAAACCAGCTTAAGTTAATAGATCCCAAATGATTACATGACAGTATTACATGGACGGTTTTTAAGATACTAGTACTTTTATTTTGTCATTAAGATACTTATATTTTGGGAATTTAATGATGAAACATTAAAGCTTCAACTAAGCGTTTGTAATTGGACCAAACTTAAAGAGTATAAAAAAAATTAATATTAAATGAATATGGACCCTGTTGTCAACTAAGCGTTTGTAATTGGACCAAATTTAAAAAGTATAAAAAAAAATAATATTAAATGAATATGGACCCTGTTGTCATACCACTTGCAAAATTAGTCTTGTATGTACTACCCCACTAGGGATGAGAATAGGTTAGGTCGGCCTACAGGAGTCTACGACCTGGTCTACATAAAGTCTGGTTTAGCCTGACTTATTTAATTAAAAGGCTAGGCTCAGGCTTTTTTAAAAGCCTATTAAATTAAATAGGCCAGGCTTAGGTTTATTAAAAAGCCTTATAAGCCTGATAGGCCGGCCTATATATATATATATATATATATATATATATATATATATATATATATTATTTTTGGGTACAATTAATATTATTTTTTAAAAAAACTAACAGATTTCATTCCTACAATTAAGTAAAATTTTAATTACAAGGTGTGAGTTTCTTTATATTTCTCATTATTTTTATTAGTTTTCTTATTTATGTTAACAATTCCTTTTTCTATTCCTATTAGGTTTCCTTTATTCTAGAGCAAATAAAAATCATATCCTATCATATCCTACATTCTTATACAAAAATCATATCCTATCATATTCTATTACGTTCATATACAAAAATCATATCCTATCATATCCTATTACGTTTCTATACAAAAATCATATCTTATCTTATAGTGGATATGGAGGAGCTAATAATGAAATGACGTTACTATTAATTTTATTGGTAGATATTTTATGCACCGGTTCTGTTCAAATAGAATGAAGATGTAGGCTTTATTTTTTTATTGTAATAATTAATATGTTGGTTTGATAGACTTGGATGATACTACCTCAAGTATGAGGTTTTCTTTTGTTTTAGATTATTTTATATCATTTGGTGATTTCTGTTTATATTATTAATATATTTTTAGGACCACCAACTAAATTAACGTTAGATTAAAAATTAAGGCAAATTATATATTAAGGTCTTGTTTAGCCTATTATAGAAGGTGTGTTATTTTTTTTTTGGTAAAAACAACTAGGAATATTAAAGATTTAATGTGAAGAAGATTTTTAAATAGGCTTTTAAATAGGCTACCAGGCCAGGCTAGGCTTTTAAAAAGGTCAGGCCGAGCCAAAATAAAAGCCTTTGATAGGCTATAGGCCAGGCTCAGGCCTCAAAAATTAATCGTAGGCTAGGCTCAGGCCTTTTAAAGCCTGGCCTATTCCCACCCCTATACCCCACTAATCAAAGACATAAGGAAGAAAGCCTCCATGTACCCAAGACTGTTTGGATTTTAATCTATACCAAGCTTCGACACCCTCCCATCATGCACCTCATCCCTTCGTCATTCTGACGATTTTCTATTAATATCCGTTGGATAAAATGTAATATTTAAAAATATATATCTAATGATTGCCAATAATAAAAAAATAATGTGAGTCAAGAATTATTTTTTATAAACCCTTGATTGAAATGAAACATTAGGTCCTTGCAACGGAAAAATCACCATTTAGGTCACTTTTACAAAACATTTACTAGAATGGGTCTGTTCCATTCTTATTTACCTTGGGGTGCTGTTCTGGTGATTGAAGGCGCTTACCTGAGGAACGCGACACATGGCGTTTGTTGCAGCGGGTGGCAGGCGGTGGTGACAGGGGCTGGAAGTGCCCTGCAACCAGGCGCGTACGGTCGCGCCCTGCACGCAGGCGTGTTGACTGGTGGCCTGCCCGAGGCGCCTTGGTACGCGCCCTGGCCCCAGGCACGTCCAAGCGCCCTTAAGTGGTCCCCCCCTCCCCCAAACACCCCCACCCAGGCTGTCCCCCCCCCCCCCAGCATCCTTCGTGTTTTGCTTCCCCCCAACAGTCCCCTTCCCCTGAAGTTCCCCCCTCCCCAGCAGGTTTTGTTTTTTTTTTTTTGTTTTTTGTATTTTTAATTTATTTAAATTATATAAATTGTTATATTTTAATATATATATATATATATATATATATATATATATTTTGCAACAAGCTTCTCCCCCCTGTTTGCAGGTTCCCTTCCCCTGTTTGGTTAGTTTTTATTTTGTGTTTTTAATTTATTTAATGTATATAAATTTTTATATTTTAATATATATATATATATATATTTTTTTTTTTGTAGATAGGCAGTTTATATTTTTTTAATGGATTTATTTGTAGAGGTAATTATTATTAGTTTGATAGTGTGTTACATTTTTAGTGCTTTGTTATATATTTTTTTGTAGGTAGATAAGCAGTTTAAATTGATATATATTTTTAGTGCTTTGTTTTTTATTTTATAATAATATAAAATTGTTAATTATTGTTAAAGATAATTATAGATAATAATATTGTTATTTAAATACTATATAAATTGTTATATTTTAATATATATATATATATATATATATATATATATTTTTTTTTTTTTTTTGCATATAGGCAGTTTATATTTTTTAGTGGATTTATTTGTAGAAATAATTATTATTAGTTTGATAGTGTGTTATATTTTTAATGCTTTGTTATATATTTTTTTATGATAGATAGGCAGTTTAAATTGATATATATTTTTTGTGCTTTGTTTTTTGATTTTATAATAATATAAAATTGTTAATTATTGTTGAAGATAATTATAGATAATAATATTGTTATTTATGATTTGTTATTTAAATATTATATTATTATTTTTGTTAATATTTAATTATATTAATTATAATTGATGTTATTTGCAATTGTAAGACTTTGTTGTTGTTGGGTTGATAATTTTAATTTCTAGAATATAATTTTAATTAAAATTAATAATAAATATTACTATAATATTGCTATTGAGCGTATTTAAAAAAGAAAGGCATATTGAGTTTGATACAATATCAATAGTTTAAAATTAAAATCAAACTCTAAATTATAATTAATAACTTTTAAAATAAAAAGTTATAATTAAGAAAAAAAATTGTTGAAATTGTTGCTATATATATATATGTGCCATTATAATTCATTTACTTAAATTATGTGTTAATTTCTAAAATTAAAATTATGTATTTTTTTAGAATATTGTTTGCGTACGTATTTAAAGTGTATTTAAATATATTGTAATTTATTATTAATTATTTATGATATGTGTGATTATTAATTTTTTTTCTTTTTATACAGGAGTTTTAATATGGCAAGTTCGTCATCATCTAATCATTATGATGTGGCATTTGGACCATTAGAGGATGATTTATTGTGGATGCAAAAAAGCCATATATCACAACATATTTGGAATGGTGCTAATCAAAGGACGTTAAAAATTCGACGAGCCACACCACTGTATAATCATAGAGAAGCACCACCCGAGGAAATTATTCCTTTATTACAAGTTTCAGGTTTGTACCCGATAGCAGTTGAAGGTAAATGGAGCATTAATTAATGCTTTTATTGAGAGGTGGAGGCCAGAAACACATACATTTCATTTGAAGTGTGGCGAGACAACTATTACACTTCAAGATGTTTCTGTGCTACTTGGTATTTCTGTGGATGGAAGACCTTTAACTGGCAATACAAATATTGACTGGTTTGAGTTGTGCCATGAATTATTGGGTGTCATGCCTGACGATGATGCAGTTGACGGGAACTCACTTTTATTGAGTTGGCTGACTTCTCAATTTGCAAATATTAATGATTTTATAGGCAACCAACAAGGGCTTGAAAGATTTGCTCGAGCTTGGATCTTAAGATTCATAGAAGGCGTGATGTTTGTTGACAAAAGCAGCAAAAGGGTGCCAATGAGATATTTGCAATTTTTGAGAGACCTTAGAGAGTGCAGCACTTATGCATGAGGAGCTGCTCTTTTGGGTAACCTTTATAGAGAGATGTGCATCGCAACTGACTATAATGTTAAATCAAAAGGCGGTTTCACTCTCTTGATTCAATTATGGGCATGGGAACGATGCCCAACGTTAGCCCCGTCGTTTATTCCTCCACAACAACAAAACACACCACTTGCATACAGGTATACTTTCCTTTAATATTTTGAATTGATAATTAATAAATATGGTTGCTTGATGTTAATCATTATTATGCGTAACATCTTATTTTGTTATTTGGGTTTTTTGTGAAGATGGTTGGGAGGTGAATTGCATCACATAGGCAATGACAATTTACTTGAGTTTCGTCGTAAATTAGATGTCATGAAACGCGACGAGGTAATAATTTTCACATTTGTTTATTAAATGATGTTGTAATTGTTACTTAATTTATTAAATTTAACTTTTATATGCAGTTTGTTTGGGTCCCTTATGCTGGACATGTGGAAATGAATTTGAGTCAAGTTTGTTTTATTGGGTATGTATTATGGGCATGTATCGTACCACTTATTTGTTTTCAAAAAGTGGAATGGCACCAGCCGGATAGAGTCATGCGACAGTTTGTAATGCAACAACCTATTCCGGGCCCAGTAATGCAACCCAATAACATACATGACTTGACCTTAAAGGGAAAAGAAGGAAGAAATTAGATGCGACTAATGCAACCCGCGCTTAATGAATGGAATAGTCGCTATGAAAGGAGAGTAGAGCAAACGCCGCCACAAACAGGGACCCTTAGTCTGAACTCTGAATACATGAGGTGGTACAGGCGTAAGACAAAAGTTTATGTCGACCCAAAACATGCAAGAAGAGGACTATTGGTATACATTGTTCATTATAATTTAGAAAATAATGTTGCATTGAAGATTATTTTAATAACTATTCCTTTATTTTTTATGCAAGGTGAAATCGCGGAAACACTACATTTTATGGTGTCGCCTGTTGGGAGAAGGGTTTGTACTTTTGACGATTTACTGCCATGTATCGAGAAGATCACTCTTCTGTCTGAAGAAGATGATAGGATACTTGAGGCACATCAAGATGCTCCCCCTTCTCAGCCACAATTTGAACATCAGCAGTAGGGCGACGTCGGCAAACTGTTGATGCAGCACCGTACAGTTTGCCTCCGATGCCAGAACGAGAACATGGAATGTATTACACACCGCCGGTATTCACCCAAGAATCATCGCAGATGCCGCCGATGTATTCATACCCACATGATTTCCAACCAGGGTACAGTATGATAGGCATATTTGGATCCTCTCCTCCTTCAGGGGGGACTCCTCCATTCACCCAAAATAATGAACTACCGACCCCAAATGCCCCACTTGGTGGTCAGTGGAATGTACCTGGAAATATACCCGACATGAATGACTTATTGGGGGTCGATTTATGTCATGATTTCTCTGCCGAGGCTGACGAAGTGGATGAAAGGGGAATCATTGAAGAAGAAACCCTGATAGGGCAGCTAGGAATTGGGATCGGCCATGTGGGACATCGTCGTGGCATCACAGACATAGTGATGATTGATTAATAATGGGTTTACATTGTATTGTTTTTTTTTCATGTACTTTGTATTGTTTTTTTTTCATGTTTTAACAATGTCATGTACTTTGTATGGTTGTTTCCATGTTAAGTTTATATTATTGTCACTTTAACGTTTCAATCTTATCATGCAATGCTTTTAAAATAAATTACGATAATGTCACTGACACATAAATGTGTTTAAGAATAACAAAAAAAGAAATAAACATTTCATTATCATATGATCTAATACATGACATCAACAACTGCCTTGTTGAGATTGCAATGGACAATTACGTCGGTTGTGTCCTACTGTCCCACATCTGCCACACTTGTATCGACTTTGCGATGGCTCCCTCCAATCCATTTCATTTCTTAATCGTGTTGATCTTGGCCTTCCTTTTTTGTCACGAATAAAACTTGGATCAGGCACAAGTGTCCACGGCTCATCAGATGGGACAATCGCATCGTCATTCCCAAGAGGCCACCATTGTGCGGAGTAAGCACGTAATATGTAGTCATTTGTCTACACAACATCTATATATTGATAGAAGTTGATGCTAACAGTACCACACGCAGCAATGATATGAGAGCACGGATAGTGGTAAGTAGTAAATTGTCCACATTGACAATAGCGCTCATTCAAGTTAACTGCCCATTTATGTCCACCTCGTTGAGTCATAGGGTCGAAAGCCTCCTCCACCTCAAATATTGTTCTCTGAATATCATATGTCCGCACAATGTGAGAACAAGCCTTTTCTTGATTTTCCCGAAGTTTTTTCATGACGTGTGAGCAATATATTTGACCATCGCGTATTTCCCTTTGTGCTTGACGACCACGATCAACAAAATACTTTCGACACCTACTGTATGTTGACTTCACTAGGGTAGTTATTGGTACATTGCGACATCCCTTAAAAACTTTATTTACACATTCCGATAGATTGGTTGTCATATAACCGTATCTACGGCCTTCTTTGTCATATGCCATTGTCCATTTTTCTTTTGAGATCTTCCCAATCCATGCTTTTACTGGGGGACTCAGCTCACAAAATTTATCAAAATTTCTATCAAGAATATGCTTACACGGGGTGTATCCTACACATAATAAATTATCCACATTAGTCAAATTTGCATAAAAATTAACATATGTTATATATGAAATAATATATGTTAGATATGAAATGTTACCTAATTTTTTTAACATTTCTTTTTGTTTCCCATTCTTAAACTTGTGATTAAAATTTCTTGCAATGTGGCGCACGCAATACACATGATACGCATGGGGAGGTTGCCACCCAAGTGCTTCATTCGCAACAGCTGACTTTATACTTGCATGACGATCAGAAATGAGACAGATACCATCTTTATTTGTGACATGTTCACGCAAGTGTGCCAAAAACCATGACCACGCTGTTAATGTTTCTCCCTCAACCACAGCGAATCAAGCGGAAGAACATGACTATTTCCATCTTGTGTTGTTGCAATTAACAGCGTCCCGTGATACTTCCCATACATGAATGTACCATCAACTTGTATGACTGGTTTGCAATATTTAAAAGCCTCTTTGCATTGACCGAAGGTCCGAAAGACTCGATAGAACTGTCGGTGTTCACGACTAACAGTATTGCCAACAACAAAATCATCATCACAAATTTGATAATACGATCCTGGCGAATGATTTTGCATGTGTTTCAGCCATGACGGAAGAACGACATAAGACTCATCTCAATCGCCATATTCAATTGTTATTGCCTTTTGCTTTGCCTTCCACGCTTTTCTGTAAGAAATGTTGTAATTAAACATTCCATTGATCCTCTCTTGAATCAAAGAAATCTTGAGTGACGGATCTTCTTTGATCATCCCTATAAAAATAAGTACCAAAAATTATTGTACACCACACCAACAAACACAAAAAAAGGATAAATAAGAATGAAAATTTATAATCATACCTAGTACACAAGTGACAATCAAATCAGAATCCAATTTATCATGGTCTTGAGTTATACTCATATTCAAGCAACTGTGTGGTCCTCCCCATTGCGTAACTTTCCATGTATCAGTTTTTTTTGATAAAATTGCCCTTATATAAAAAGGGCATGGGATGTCATCGCTTCTATTTCCACAACAGACGACATATTTTTGCGATTTAGATTCAACAACTTTGAAAATTTGATGCACTTTCATTACATATTGTTGTAATGCATTTTTTACTGCGCTTTTGGTATCGAATTCCATACCCACATATAATTCTTTACCCATATTAAAATTTGATCCCATATCTAAACCGCAAATTTCTTCTTGGTCAGGATGACTCCAATTAATATTACTATAGTGAGAAGCAGAATCCCAAAATGGAGTCTGACTTCCACCTACAAAAACAATATACCAAAAATTTATAATTCAAGGGTAGCGAATTATTTAAATATTATAATATTTATTTATATATAACACTAAATATACCTTCTCCCGATTGCACAACTATAAGTGGTTCGATCAAACGGGCAACTTCATCATCTGTGTCAGACAATTTCATCAATATCCTCATCCTCATCTAATGAGTCCTCAACGTATGAATTAAATATTAAATAATCATCATCATCAAAATCTTCTTCTGAATTTGTTCCAACTGTTGCACTACCCGATTCATTGTGAGACATATTATTTCCGCATAATAACAATGAATTTGTCAAATTAATTGCAGAAGCACCCGCAACATCAACTTCAACACATAATTCTATGACAGACATTTCTTGTTGTTGTTCAAAACTTTGAATCATTGTTTCAACATCTTCATCGTCACAAATTTGCAGTGCAATATATTTACCTGCAACTAAAAATCTACAAGTGATAGTAGATATACTTTCATGTATCCTTTTTTTTAAACTCTCAAAACTTATACCATGCTTTATTTGAATAGCTTTTTTAGGGCCTTCAAATGTGATACCATCATCAGTTTCGTACATCTTACCATTTAAATAGACGAGTGTAATAATTGAATTCATTTTTCAAAAATATACCTACAATAAATAATTAATGTCGTCAACAAACAATAATATAAAAAATATATTAACATAACATAAATTATTAACCTAAAATAAATTAACAACAACAAATTACTCTAAATAAATTAAATTACTGTCACAACAATTTCCTACTTCGCACACTCATGATGCAAAACAATCGACATTTATTTTTAATGTCTATGTATAAATTTTGGCTATTAAAAAAATATACCAACAACATCAATAATTATGAGCTTAAATAATAATAATAATAATGTGCTAGACATAAAAACTACTACAATAAATACTTATTGTCATCAACAAACAAATATAACATAATTATAACCAAAAATTAAATTATTAAGTTACCAAAAATTACTAATTATCACACAAAAAAATATAAACAAAATTACTATTTCATTTTATAGTTCGTGTCAATTTGTTTATGCACCTACAAAATAAAATCATTATTATCATCAACAAAATAAATATTAATTAATGCTATAATATATGGAAGATAAAAAATATTTACTAGTTTTGAGCAAAATCTCTAACCGGTACAAAACGCTTCAACACGTTTCAGCTCAGCTCACTTTAACGTTTTTGTGTGAAAATGAAACGGAGGAGAAAGGGTTTTATAGGGAAGAGGGACGTGCCTGGGGCCCACCACTAGTGGACGCGCCTGACAGGCTACCACTAGTGGTCGCGCCTGGGGCCTCACCACTACTGGTAGCGCCTGGCAGGCCACCACTAGTGGTCGCGCCTGGCAGGCCACCACTTCCACCCCTGTCCAATCGTCCTGTCAAGTCACGCCACGTGTCGCGTTTTGGTGGAACGCGCTTCTCAGGTAGGCGCTTTGTAGTAAAATAACAGACCCCCATGGTAAATAAAAATGAAACAGACCCATTTTGGTAATTAATTTATAAAAGGGACCCAATTTGGTGATTTTGCCCCTTGCAACACTAGCCGCCCTAGTTAAATTAAATGAAATCTAAAGCACCGCAATGCTAGGTCCTTACAAGTAATTATATGAAGTATTTATTCTAGTCTATTAAATTAAGTGGCTTGACCATAAGAAAAAAAATAAAGAAAATGAAGAAATAGACACCTTATCATTTGAGATAGACAAAAAAGTGCATCATATCAAATCTTGAAAGAAAAAGTGCATCATAACAATTTAGTCATGAAAGAAAAAGTATATATTATCTCATTCAATACATTATATATTACTTTCCTTATTAGAAATCTTGTCAACAAAATTTAATACAAAATCATGACAAAGGAAAAAAGAGTACATAACAAATTTATTTCTCCCCCTCATTAAGATAATCATTTTTAAGATGATGAAATTCAATCTTGTGAGTTGTTCAAAAGTCTTCATTGATAATGACTTTGTAAAGAAATATTCTAGATTCTCACACAAACGAACTTGTTAAACATTTATATTATCATTATTTTGGAGATCATGGGTGAAAAAGAACTTTGGTAAAATATGTTTTGTTCTAACTTATTTGATGTATCCTTCTTTCAACTTAACAATACATATACATTATCTTCACATGTGATTTTCGATATCATTTTTCCTCATGTTGAGCTTAAATTTATGCATGATTAGTTGACGTGTCTATTTTGGCTTGTTTCACGTATTGTCGTGGAATTGTTGTATCACCTCATGTAAACTCGATATATCATTATGAGATCTAAAACAAATAACCTCTAAAATAACGTAGTACATGCTTAAATGTCTTTGTATTGGTGAATAATTATATTTTGCTAGTGAACGATTGGAAAATGATATATCAGGTCGTGTATACGTGGTAAGATAAATTAGTGTTTCAATAACACTAAGACATGGATGGTACTTAAGGATCAAGTACTTCTTCATCTTTCTCTCAAGATCTAAAATGATCTTAGTTCACATCTAGAGACCTTCCATCATCGGAATGTCAATGAATGTGATTTCCCATATAAAACATTTTAAGCACCTTTGTTGCATTATATAAGTTTCTTAGTGCACACAAATTTTATTATTTAAATATTCAATTTTTCAAACAAAACTTTTAGAAGTTCTTTAAGAGTTCCAATAATATTTACGTCATCTACATAAACAATAATTATGGAAAATCTATTTTTAGATTTTCATGAAAATAAAAAGACAAATGAGATCATTTTGTATATCCTTCCTTTAGCAAGTTGTTAGTAAGTCGATCATATAATACACGACTTGATTGCTTTGGTCCATAGAGAGTATTCTTCTCGAGAATATGCATGATTCAGAAAATTATTTCCTTCTGGAAGTTTCATGCAAGTGTCATTATTGAAAGATACATATAATATAAGTATATTGTAACAACATCCATTAGATGTAAAGTGACTCATTCATGTGTTATTAGAGTGATCAAGTATAAAAAATACTCATATCCATTACAAGTGAATATGTGTCTTCAAAATTAATATCAAGTCATGTTTTTTTCATCTCTATTTCATCATTCTTATTTTATTTTTGTACAAAAATATATTTATATTCAATTGATTTTACATCTTTAAGTGTATACCTTAGGAGTTCAAAAACATAATTTAGTTTACATATTTAAGTATATGGACCACAACACGATGTCTAGGGCGGAGAAGTGACTTAGGTGGTCAACCATGAAGCAATATTTTGTGACCTGCTATAGGATTGTGTGTTTTTTAATTTGTTTAACCAATCACCTTTCTTTAAAAAATGTATATGTTGACCGAAATAACCTTAATGAAAAATTATGTTGTGACCTTTATGCCCTCAATGTTAATCCTAAAAAGAATAGTTGTTGTCGCATTATCTAGAACTTGTTATTTTGTTTTTACTTATTAAAATTATTTTATAGGCCCTCCGTAGTGCATGCTGCCACACTCCATCTCATGTCGCCGATCTCTAATGCATATCATTGCCGGAAGCAATTTTTGACACATCACCCCACCTTTTTTTTCTTTCCCTCTCCTCTTTTCCCTTTTTTCTTTCTCTTTTGCTCTCTCTCACCTTCCCTAAAAAGGAAACAAACTCCCTAAATCAATTCCAAATTTCCTTTAGAGTGTGTTTGGATGAGGAAATTTAAAATTCTAAGAAATTTAAAATTCTAAAAATTTTAAATACTTCAATTGAAATTCTTTTATTTTTAAAATTTTGTGTTTGGATAAAAAAAATTAAAATTGTGAGGGTGAAGGAAAATGAAGGCAAAAAAAAAAAAAAAGAGAAAATATGGTTGGTGTACTTCCAAAGAGAAGAACACTGATGCGGCATAGGAAGTCGCAGGGGAACCGGGACACGACGGTGTACCCCACCACAACATTTAGTCAACAATGCAATGCATGACCCAAGTCCTCCACATCAACGAGCACCTCCACCGCGTGATGGATAGTGACGGCTGCTCCCCTGACTAGCAGGTGTAGTTCTATGTGTCCCCCTACGCCCACACTCGATCAATGCTCCACGAGCTCAAATGGTATTTCTTGAAGAAGAAGATCATTGGCGTGAGGGAAGAGTCGCGAGTTCAAGAACGAGATTTCAGGAACCACTTAGGTGGAAAAGAGGATGAAGGTTATAAAGAACATTTTAGAAGATTCTTCTATAAAGAAGAAAATTTCAATTTCTCACCTTTTAGAAGGAAATTAAAATTTCACATTTTTAGTTGTTTAAAATTTTGTTTTAAAATTCTAAAAATTTAAATTCTTCATAAAAAACATCCAAACAATGAATTTTAAATTACAAAAATTTAAATTCTCTGATAAATTACTTTCCTCAGTTAAAATTCTCCATCCAAACGCACTCTCATTGAAAACTCAATTAAAATAAACTACCGTAAGGGTTGAAAGGGTATTGTACTATTGCTTCAATGAGACATTGAAACTAACATTAGAAAAACCTCTTGTTCCTTCTCCCACGTTGCGACAACTTTGAGAATTTCAACCCATCAATTTCACCATCACATTCTTTGAAATCAATTATCTGAACAACAAACTCAATCCCACACAAATTGTTCTAGTTGTCTTAAACCAACAACACAACTTTTGTTTGCGCCGCCTCTTTTGATGTGTGTTTCCATTGGGAGTGGTAGATCTGGTTGCGAGATCTCCACACCTCTAATCCTACTATACACACCGTAAGATCTGGTTGTGAAGATAATGTAGAATTTAAAAGAAAGAAAAAATATGAAGAGGAAGGTTAGAAGGAGAAGCTTTAAATCAGAAAAATGGAGAAGGTGTCGATGATGGGGTCGTCTGTGTCGGAGAGGGGGGAGGGGAAGGTGGAACGGTTGCCAAGGTGCAACAAGGTTGGGGGTTTACTACTACCTGTTGCTAGAATATCGTCGGAGAAGTAGTTGTCGCACCTTCGATCGAAACAAGAACACCCCGACGCCATGGGATAAAACAGGGAAATAATATTATCAATTTAATAAAATATTAATTATAAAAAATTATACAAATGGTGACAAGTTATTCATCATAACCATTGAATTATATAATATTAAATCTAACTGTTCATGTTAATTTGATTAGCATGAACCACTTAAGATACTTTTCCACCCTTGACATAATCATGGACTACAAGTCCAAAAACCTAACTAGTTTTGCTTCTTTAAGTATATGAACTATATGTCAAAAAATCTAACTAGTTTTTCAGTTTTAGATGTATGGACTACATGTCCAAAAACCTAATTGTGTATTTCATCTTCAAGTGTATAGACTATAAGTTAAAAGATCATTGGCTTTGGAAGCGAGTCTAATTTTGCCTTAACTAAATTTTTCTATTCTGGCCAATTATTTATTTGTCTATAATCCTTATTAGACTTACTTTTGGTCTTATTATAATGATCATTTATTGCATTTAGTACTACATTATATGCAAATATATTGTTAATGTTGACTTTATTTTGGTTTCATCATATTCCATTCATGACATGATGCGAGGTCTCTTTATTTTCGCTCATTTTAGGTACCTGACTTCTTTTAGAACTAAAATATATAATTATGTCAGAGGAATCTTTCAACATTCTTATAATCTCAATTTCCTCATCTAACTTTTTAGCTCCTTGCTTTGTTCCAAGCTTCGAGATTTTGCCCTTAGCAATTATGTAGCCTTAACATGTTTGAGAAGTTTCTGTTATATCTTGAGAGACTTGCGTGGGATATTAAAGATAAGTCATTTGGTACAGTGTCAATACACGTTTCAGGAAAGAATTGTTCATGATCTTCAACATTGTTAGTCCTTTCCTTGTTGTAGGAAACTAATTCCTTTCCCTAGACTAAACACAACATTCTTCTTTTATAATGAATATAACATAATATTTTATTATTGACTTATATTGTGTAAAAGATGGAAGGATCTCAAGAGTAAGTCTTTATTAGAGTAACTTTAAGGGAAAACTCATACGAGTTACTCAATTTCATATAATATTTCACATTTTTTTATAATGGAACATCATATTTTTTACTTTAAACAATTCAATTAACTTTTTACTCTAACTAAGAAACTTAGGTTTCTCAAATAGATTCCACAATAAATTAAAATAAATATTATATTAATATTTCTATGCAAATGGTCCCATAAATTGAGTAGAGAACATGGTTACTCAATGCACTAATCCAATTCATAAATAGGCTCACACAAGTTCTCTCCAATATTGCAACTTTTTAATTTGAGTTTTTATTAGAACATCTCTAATGGAGAAACTCGCGAGAGTTTTTCTACTACATATTTTATAATACTTCACACTTTCTAACAATAACACATCATATTTCTTACTTTAAGCAATTCAATAAATTTTTTTACCTCAACCAAAAAATTCACTAAAATTTCTTCATAGATCACACATTTTTCATTTTTTTAATATTCTTTGCACTATGGCGACCCACTCAAAAGCAAGAGAAACTATTGCTGCAATCAATAACTCTGAATCGAAATGGGTCTCATAAAAATGGTCTCCAAAGGGCTTCAATTTATCTTTGAAGTGCTACTACTACAATATGCGTATGAGGAGCAACTCCGGTTGGTGTTGCCCGTACTATTTGTGTCAGGATTGTAGATGCCGTCATATATTTAAAATAGACAAATTAATATTAAATTTAACTAGGGCAATCTTTTTATTCATAGAAAATTATATAATTAAAATTAGACTTATATAATTTTTTTAATTTTTGTATTTAGTGTTTTTTAGTTATTTTTGTCCTTGTAAAAAACAATTTCGTTTTAGTCATCGCAAAATGTAGTTGTTTTATTTTTCGTTCATAAAACGCTTTAGATAATACTTTGAACAATAAAAAAAAAACACTATCTAAAATTCTTTAACAAAACAAACATATTTTACAATGAATAAAATGAAAAAAAAAACTATGAGAACACAAAAAAAAAGCTAAATTATAGAAAATATATTTAAGCCTTAAAATTAACTCATTTAACTTATGTCAACAAACATGCACTAAAATGTTTAGATAAAAATGCAATATACTTAAAAAAAAGTTAGTGAATAAGATCATAGTAAATTAATTTTTATTTTCAAATTAAAATACCAGATTTCTCTACTTTTCTTAAAGTTGTTGAGAAAACTATTTTTTTTATCTAAAAAAAAACCACTATCAGAATCCTTTACTCCTCTGCACTAAGGGAATTGCTATTCTCACCACCCACATGCCTTTACATTTTTGTTATTCTTATAATATCCTTTTAACATAAACACATTTTGCTTGTATTAAATAAACATTTATACAATGAAATAATATTTCCCTTGTGTAAAGAGTGTAAAAGAAATACAAATAGAAATGTTTCGTTGTATACTTTATACAATGAAAACATATTTCTCTTGTGTAGCTTTTTTTATCCTATCTTATACAATGAAAATATGTTTATGTTTTGTTAAATATTTACAAAAGATATGAAATTAATTGTAGAATACATGTTATCTTTTTTAAACTAATTAAATTAATGGTGACACATATTATCTTTTTAAATAGTAATGTAAATTACATTTTTAATGGAAATTTGAATTAAGGAAAATACAAGTTATCATTTAGTTGTAATCAAATCAATTATGAATAATGATACAAATTAGTAACATAATTAATTTTATTACTATTAATAATGGTATTTCATATAATAATTAATTTGATTATTTTTATAAATGGTATAAAATCAATCCAATTTTTATTAAAAAAGATAATGTATATTGTTTTTATTTAGTACCATCGTAATTAAGATCTTAGGCTCTCTAGTGGTATCCCAATGTGTATTATGCAGGGATCAAACTCAGATCCTTCTCCACAAATTCAACATGTGTTGCCAACTAAACTATACTCATTAGGTATAAAAAGATAATGTATATGATACTAACCACGATTAAAAAGGACAAATTGTAACACCATTAATTTAATTTCAATATAAAAATATAATTTATATCACCATTAATTTGATTATTTTTTTAATCATTAATTTGATTAGTTTAGAAAAGGTAACTTATATATACAATTAATTATATTTTTTTTTGTAAAAAAATGACCAAATGAAATATTTCAATTGTGTAAAAGAAGGTGAAAAAATAACTTAACTAAAATATGTTTGTGTATACTTTATAGAATTATAGTTTATACAATGGAATTACATATTCATGTATTTTTTTTACCTCCTCACACAATGAAAAAATGCGATGAGAATAGAAAATTCAGGAGTAAGAATAGTAATTCCAGGAGGACTGTAATGTCCGTTGCATCGATGAAATTGTAGTGTCTGATGCACCGTTGAATGGCAGCTGCTTAGGGCATCCAACATTTCTGTTGGGGCACCCAACAACTTTCTAAAATGCCGAAACGGGTATTTTCGGTTATAAATAGCATAAATGATTTTTCATTTCAGCAATACTTTTTTGTTTCCTTGAAATCTCACTCCTTTAGTTTAAGTTGCTTTCGTTAGGGTCATTTTTGAAGCGTATTTGGTCTCCAGTGGTGTACGTGTGTCGTTAGGAGTATACGGTGAAGTTGGGTTACTATTCGTCGCCGGAGAAGAAGAAGAAGAGGTACGCAAAAAAACTTAGGAACATACGAATCAACAATCCGTATGACCATACGGATTGGCAATCCGTATGGACCAAACGGATCAGCAATCCGTATGACTATATGGATTGCCAATCCGTATGTTCATACGGATCAACAAGCTGCCAATCCATATGGACCATACAAATTTGTGTAATATTTAATTTTTTATATTTAAATTTCATTTTAAATATAAATATTTTGAATTATATATTTAATTTGTTTTGTAGTGTAATTTTTTTGTAATATTTTTAGCAATTTTAGAATTTTTGATTTGGTGATATTATTTAATAGTTGTATAGAAAAATGTATTATGTAATTAGAATGGTAAAAAAAATGATAATATATATAAACTTTTAATAATTGTTAAAACTAACATTAGATTGTTTATAAATTAATTTACTAATGATTAATAATTAAACAAATTTATATGATAATGATTATGTATTTAAATGTTTAACTGAATTATGTATTTTAATGTTTATTACAATGAAGTGTTTATTAGATTTATATGACATTTTAATGAATATGTGTAGTAAAACTGTAGTATGTGGTTATATGATGTACAATACATTTTAATTTTATTTTTCTATACAACTATATTTGTGTCGATAACAAATAACGTGATTAAATAATTTTTGAAAGTTGTATTTTTTTGTCATTAAATTTGTTAAATGTTTTATTAAGTGGACGAAGAACAGGCTCGATCGGGTGACTCATGACATTGGATTTGTTGTCGTGATAATGAGGTCAGACACCAATACTGGTGTTTGAGGAAGGGCCTCGTTTCTGTTAATAGCTTGTGAAAGGAGTGGTGAATATAGGCCCAAGAAG
Organism: Glycine soja; assembly: GCF_004193775.1. Lineage (NCBI taxonomy): Eukaryota > Viridiplantae > Streptophyta > Magnoliopsida > Fabales > Fabaceae > Glycine > Glycine soja. The sequence continues at coordinate 27,336,332 of NC_041004.1, forward strand.
AATGATTTGGTAAGAACATGCACTGAGAGTAGAAAATGTGGATGCCTGTTCAAATTGCGTGTGAAGCCAGTTTTGGGAGGAGAAGGATGGATGTTGAAGTTAATTTGTAGGATTCACAATCACGAAATAGAAAATTCATTAGTTGGCCATCCATATGCGGGTCAACTGACAAAGGAAGAGAAGATTGTTGTTGTTGATATGACAAAGTTAATGGTGAAGCCAAGAAATATTCTATTGACGTTGAAGGAGCACAATGCCAACAATTATACAACAATCAAACAAATTTACAATGCCAGACATGCTTACTGTTCTTCCATAAGAGAGAGTAACACCGAAATGCAAAAACTCATGATGCTGCTTGATCGAGATAAATATATTCACTGGCATAGGAGGAAGGATTATAATGTTGTACGCGGCTTGTTCTGGAGTCATCTCGATGCAGTAAAATCAACTAATTCTTGTAATTTGGTTTTCTTGATTAATAGTACCTACAAAACAAATAGGTACAAGCTGCCGTTGCTTGATATTGTTGGTGTTACACCAACAGGAATGACATTTTTTGCTGCTTTTGCTTACTTGGAAGGAGAACGTCTTAATAACATTGTTTGGGCTCTACAATAGTTTTGGGGTCTTTTCATGAGAGTTGATGCACTCCCGAGGGTTATTGTGACCGACAAAGATTTGTCTTTGATGAATGTAGTGAAAACTGTATTCCTGGATGCTACGAACTTGCTGTGTCAGTTTCACATTGACAAGAATGTGAAGGCAAAGTGCAAAAACCTGATTGCTCAAAAGAATGCATGGGATTATGTGATGGAGGGTTGAGGGAGTTTGGTTGACTGTCCATGTGAGAATTCTTTTGACGAGTACCTTAAAAACTTTGAAATGACTTGCTTTCCATGGCCTATGTTTGTGGACTATATGTGTCAAACATGGGTGATTCCACACAAAGAAAAATTTGTGAAAGTATGGACCAACAAAGTGATGCATCTAGGAAACACCACCACTAACAAGTATGAATATGGTTTTATGTTTGTGTTGATTTGTTTTATTGTTGACTTAAATGAAAATGTTGTGGTTGTTTATATGTTGTTGTATATTTCATTTGTAGGGTTGAGAGTGTTCATTGGTCATTAAAAAGACTCCTACAAAACTCCCCTGGTGACATATACAGTATTTGGGAAGCAATGAACAACATGATGACACTTCAACAACCCAGATTAAAGTATCTTTTGAGACAAGCATGCACGTAGTTGGACATGTGTTTAAAGTGACCTTGTACAAAAAACTACTTGGCATGATATCAAGGTACGCTTTAAATGAAATTGCTGCTGAGTATGAGCATGTACCTTATGTAGGAAAAAACCCTACCCGTTGTGGATGTGTCATGAGGAGTACTCACGGTCTTCCATGTGCATGTGAGTTGTCTAAATATGTTGTTGGCTCCATACCACTAGAGACAATCCACATTTTCTGGTGGAGACTTAGTTTTTCAGATCAAGGGTTATGTGAGGCAAAAGTGACCATAACTGAGAAGATAGAAACCATATCAAAATGATTTGAGCAGCTCGATGTTTGTGGCAAAGTACATTTGAAGACAAAGCTGCAAGAAATTGCTTATCCTGATATGAACTCTATGTGTCCTCCTCCAAAAATGGTGAAGACCAAAGGTGCTCCAAAAAAACCGATGACCAAACAACAAAGGTCGAAAAAACGTGATCCGTCTTTTTGGGAGTATGTTGATGCGTTACACTCTGTGAAAATAGTAATTCTTCAGTGAAACAAAGCATCATCATCTAAGCAACCAATACAAAGACAGAACATTCCAATGTTAGATGAATTTCATCCGTTCATGCAAGATTCTATTGAAAATATTATTGATGTCAAAGCGGACGGTAATTGTGGTTATCAGGCAATAGCTACCTTATTGGGTATAGGTGAAGAATCATGGTCATTGGTGCGCAACCATCTACATAAAGAACTGACAAGCTGGTCAGAAGAGTATATCAACCTGCTTGGTGGCATAGAGAGTGTCATACCCTAATTTCGTCCAGGGACTATCGTTTGTTGATCTTTTGATCCTTGCTAGTCAACTAGCGATGTTGAATGCCAGTTACAATGTGAAACAGATGATCATTCAATGTTTTGATCAAGAGTGCGAAAGATACCGAAAGGGAGGGGCAAAAGGTTCATTTCATGGATTTTTCTGGACTCTGGTTCACCTGGGCCCCCAATTTGCTTAGGGGTGAAGGAAACAGCTCGCCTGGGTGAGCCAACTTACTTCAGGATGAAGCAATAACTCACCTGGGCGAGCTGCCATGGTTCTAAAGGTCATTTTTTGCTATAAATAGGCATGAGAGAGGCTGAGTGAAGGGTGCCAAGGTTCAACATTGAAGGATATTGAGAGAAGAGGGAAAGAAGAAGAAGAAAGGAGAGAAAGCGAGGCCAAGATGCTACCGAATTGTGAATGTAATCAACTTCTACATCGTTCTTTGTTCATAATCTGGTTAGTTTTTGTTTTAAGGATTTGGATACGATCTATGCGCCCTTAGGGGTCCTCTTTGTTGTTTTATGCGTCTTCATCTCCTTCTTCTATCATAAGTAATCTTTTTCTTCTTGTAAAGTAAATTTCAACCGATCACTAGTGTTGTAAAGTTATCTTTAAAGAGGTTGAAAGTTAAATAAACAAAACCAAGATAAAACCAATTCATAACATCTTTTTATCAAATATCGCTTGAGATCATTTCAAGGTTCAATGCCTTAACGTCTCTCTCCTCTTTTCAAAAATCAAAAGATCATTTCAAGGTCCAACGCCTTAAACAACTTTTGTTTGCAATTAAAATCAATCTTTCAAAAAACATAAAATCAATTTAACAAACAAACTTTCGAACTTAAAGAACTACGTAGGTCTGAATTCCTCATCGCACCTGAGGATACGTAGGAGCAAGGGCAACACCCTTGTCGACCCCAAAAAAATATAAAAATATAAAAAAGGGAAAATACACAATTTTGAAGTCATGTTTTGCACACTCGATTAAAGGCTGTCATCCCTTGTGACGGGCACGTGGGATGCTAATACCTTCCCTATGCGTAAACAACTCCTGAACCCTTATTCTCAAAATTTGCAAACCCCTTTTTGGTTTTCTAATGTTTTCCTCGAATAAACGTTGGTGGCGACTCCACGTGGAAGACACAGTTTTTCCTTTCGCCTCGCCCTCCCGTCATAGGGTAGGTTGTGACAAAGAGATTTTAGGAATTAAAACATTCTCTACTTGTTGACGGATTATCTATGGTACGTAAGTTTATTATTATGTCTGTTTTTCTTAAAATAACAATTATGTAACCACTATTTGTTGTTTGTTACATGTAGGTTACCATGGACAAGTGAATGAATATCATGGATATGGGGTATGTCATTGCTTCATGATACAACGTGATAGTTGTTTCTCTTTCACGACAACAAAGCATGACATTTTTTCCTCTTAGAAGTCAGCCGCCACCAGATTCTTCTGTGCATCGCGTAATATGCATTGGTCATGTGTATGAAAATCATTTCGTACAAATAATTGCATAATTATGATGTTAGTATAACTGCTCATAATGTAAATGGTTATCTTACATTGAATGTGTTTGTTGCTATGTAACATGTTTTTTTACGAGACCATTGTCCTTTACTACCATTGGCGTTGTTGTGGAATGCACATTGTCATTCTCAGGAAAAGCAGTGGCCCACCCTGTACATAGGTAGAAAGCAGCGTTACACAAATTTATGTAGGTTGAAAAGCAAATTTATTGATTTAGGTGAAGATTGAACATAACATATGTTATTTTTAGTGATGTTTTGTGTAAATAATTATTTTGTTGACATTTAGTTAAATAATAATTTATTGTCAGTCATTATTTTACAAAGTTAGAAAATAATGAAGTACTTAGAAAATAATAAAGATATGGTTTCATTAGCTAATAGACAAGAATCTAAACATAACATTAACTTCAACATAGTTGAAACAAACAAAAGATACATAAAAAACTACAATTAACTACTACTAATTTTGCATTGAATGATGTTGTGAATGACAAATCCTGTCTTCCATTTTGATTACCGGTTTACTAAAAACATCTAAAATTTCTATTGGGCTAAATTGTTTCCAGTAGTTAGACTGTACTAAGATCTTGAGCACGTCATCGTCAGTTTTTAGCTCAATAATTTCAAATTTTATAACTTTGTCTGAATACTCAGAATGACCTGGTTGTTGAAAAAACAATCGCCTTACCATTTGTGATTCATGAATACCATAAGGGGGAATCCCTTGAGGTGCAACTTGTTTGATCACATCCTGCAGTCCATCAATGGTACACCCCGAAGGAATCTCAAATCTTTTTGGATTTTTTCCTGTGAACGAGTAACCAACAAAGTCATGTTTGCATGGCATGTTCCACCTCTCGTTGTAATATAGCAAGGCAACATGAGTAGGGGTCATAATGGGTTGAAGTAAGTTTAATATACCATCCGATGTTCTACCAATGGTACATAATAACTCAATCAAGCCAACACACGAGTATTGATCATTGCACGTTAACATTGTCTTAACATCATCATCATTTTTCAATTGCATAGTTTAAAAGCCAAATTGGTTACCTGTATCTGCAAATGACTGCCGATAGTAAATTTTATCCAAATATTGATTATCGGTTAGTTGAAGGGTATTGTGCATTCTGGTTTTGAGCATTTGAAAACCACAACCGTTTGGTACTCAAATGGGTATCGAATTGGAACTTTGGAAATAAACACCAGATTCTTTGACAATCATTGATCCATTAGGAAAAATAAAAGTTAATCTGAAGTTGACAATGGTCTCATTTCTTATTTCTCCCAAAAATGCCATAGTTTCTTGAAAAATTTTGTTTCAAAAGTTGGATTGAGCGAGAATGTGTGATTTTTTGAGAGTGTTGGTGTTGTATATATAGATGTTGTTCAACGAAATTGCTCGTATTATTATTTTTCAAATTAGACATGTGCCACTTTCTTTGTGTTGTCAACTGTAACAATGTTGTGTCATGCTTTAATTTTGCATTAGACATGCATTGCTACTATCATAACTGTGTATGTGTTGTCAACTGAGTAGTCATTTATATGTTAGTACGTACGTGTAGTATTCATTTTTTTTAAGATACACATGCAATTAACAGTAAGTTGTCAACTTTGAGAACGATATACGATGCAACAAAAATATACATTCATAATTGGTTACGGACGATTTAATTTAATCTTAAAATAAACATTAACGGATAATTAACAATAAACGGATGATAAAAATTTGTATCGCATAATAAAAAACATGTCTGTCAATAAGGTACAAAAATTATAGACGGTAAAAAAAACAAAGATAACAATTGTTAATAATAAAATAGAAAAGAAAACAACAAACACACATTTCCAAAAAAATATATTACCACTGCATGTCCAACATGATGCACCTCATCGTCTGCCTCATCAGGTGTCGCTGCCACCACTGATTCCTGATGTACATCTGGTTCAACAAATGTGTCATATTGTGTAACCGGTGGAACTCTGGGAGGATCCCCTGGCTGTTCCAGAGCGATGAATAGGTGCAAACTCATGTAGAACTAATCCATGTAATCTGGCGAACACTGGTTAGGCACTACACAAATTTGTCCTACATGTGCAATGTAGTCACTGAACTGCATCCATCTATCATCCATCTCTTCAAAAGAAAGAGAAGGCACAACAAGATGAGGCGGAATAGTTTGGATGTATCCAAACTATGGTACAACCCTCTCTGGTCGGTGAATTACCGTCAAGGGACCCCTTCTGAGATGGTCGGAAAACAATGTGATGATCTCAAATTCTTTGAATGAATGATGGTCACCATACATAATCCAACACACTATGTCAGGGGTCAGTCTGTCCAGACGCTTGCGATATGTCGACACGGGCAGTTGCTTGCTAGAGGTTCATTGGCATGTGTGCGGTCTCCTCTCATCATAATCCTCGGCAGCTAGGGCGGAACCAACTGACATAAAATGCTCGTAGATCCAACAATAAATATATTTTTCATACATATTCATTAAAATGCGCAACAACATATAATAATCAATGCTAATGAATTTTTTTTCGTAACATCTTAACTAACTTGTAACAGAGTGATATATCCTGCAAGCTGTCTCGCTGTGCTCTTCGATGCCTCATTTAAATTATCATACATGTGCACAAGTGCAGTAGTGCCCCAAGCGTAAGTCCCACTCTGCATCAAGTTACGCAGTGCATCCAAGAATACCACGTGCTCATGTGTGGCACTCTTGTTAGTAAAGAGTGTACATCCAAGCAGATGCAACAAATACGCTCGCGCTGCTACAATCCAGTGACATGCATCGATCTTCATCTGATACACGTCTTGCAACCACGATAGTCGAACATAAGAGCCATGACATTGAAACGTCTTAGCTTTCGCCTCTTCAATGCTGACCTCGAGTAATTCAACCAACATCTCAATAACATCGTCGACATGAAGTTGCTCAAAGCTGTGGAACGCTCCTACGACAGGCAAGTGTAGAAACGATGCCACGTCATCCAAGGTAATTTTCACCTCTCCGACGGGAAAATGGAAACTACTAGTTTCTTTATGCCAACATTCCATAAAAGCGGACACTAGTCCTTGATCACCCGTATCTAGGGAACATGCGATCAGAGGACTTAGTCCGCTAGCAGCCACAAGGCCTTCAATCTTTGGAGTCGGCCTCCCGAACTTAGCCATCTTTAGGCTAATGAAAGAACAATTACTTCCTTTTGAAGATGGATTAATGTTAGAGTTGTTGTAGATAACATCCATAGTAGTAGCATTTGTTATTGGTGTGAATAAGTACCAAAAAAATGTACCCTTTATCGATGATCATTCTAGTCTTTGTTCTTTTTATTGATTATCTGGTCTTAAATAAATTTCATTTGAAAATTCATTTACTATCTACATGTTTACAAACTCTAGGCAAATTTAATGGTTCTCAAGTGTAATTATTCATGCGTAAAAAAAAGTGTAATTATTCATTATATATGAAATTTAATTAGTTCTTTTTTTTGTTTGTTTTATCTTGGTCTTTTTATTACTTTTAGGTTCCCTTAATTTAATATCATAGACATTTTTAGGCAAGATTGAAGCAACATCATTCACCAAGTTTCTTTAAGGAAAAAAGTGCAAGAATTGAAGCAAAAAATTGAAGCAACATCATTCACCAACTTTCTTTAAGGAAAAAGTGCAAGATTTATTAATTAAAAACATTAATTTCATTGTTATATTCATCCGTATAAAATAATGTGACTAAAGTTGTAACATGTTGTTAGACTTTTGACAAGTGTATCAATGTCATCACAGGTTACAAATTTTATAAATAAGATCGTCTCCATAGGGACTTGAGTTACTCAGTTTCTCCAGATAAAAGTAAACAATTCAATAGTTATGTACCACAAATTTAATTGAAATCTCATGGGTTTAACAAAATAATGGTATATAGCGGAAATAACACAAATGTTGTAAATATGTAAAATTACGAAAAAAATAAAATGGATTTAATTAATTCAAGAGAAGCGTAGGATTGAATTTCATCGTTCATTTCTTCAATATCTAAATAAGATTAATACATATGAATCATTTTCTAACATCTTTGATGCACACGTTAGATCAACCTAAATTGATCTCTCGCATTTGAGAATCCTAAAAATATTTATTGAATATTGATTCATCGCATATGAAATAAATATTCTAGCATTATAATCATAATCTCGTGCTATTTGCAATCAAAATGTTATGCTCTATTCCTAGCAATGTAATGTAAAGAGTGAATTCATTCAATTCAAATTCTAAGAGTACTTTCTAGTCAAACTTAAAATCCAATTTCATGAAACTAGTGATCAAATAGAATCAAGCATTACGAACAGAATGGAATCACCAGTAATGAGTAGAAAAGATTCATATATATAAAATATCAAAATAGATACATTAGGGTACGAATATTACATCAAGTCCTGCGAAGAAACTAGCCGCTCATGGTATGGAGCACAAGATCAACAATGTTGAAGGATGTGATCCACGATCAATTCGATGTCGATCTCTGCAGCTCTAGCTTTTTTTTCTCTCTTCTCTCTCTTTCTCGCCCTGTTCTCGCCTCTAGTTCTATTTTTTCTATTGTTGCCTAGTTTTATCTTCTATTCGAGTTTTTGATCCAAGTAGTGGTAGTAAAACTCACCCAGGTGAGTTCACCCTGAAACTCCCCTATTCTGCATGTAGGCTCGCCCATGCAAGCTCTGATTAGCCTAAGCTAGTAACAGATGACTGCATCTCTTCATAGTGACCCTCGACACTCTTCAACTTGGCTCTATGTCTTTTTCCAACAAATGATCATTAGAACATAAGAAAGGCAAGGATTAATCTTCGATATTGTAAATAAAAACACTTATAATTTTACAATATATAAAACAACTAGACTTAAGGAAAGTTTCTAAGAAAACTATTAAAATCAAAAGATAAGTACTAGCATTATAATCCTAAAAATAACTAAAATATGACACTTATCACATGAATACAGATAAAAAAAGTTATAATATGCATATTATGCTAACAAAATATTTTATATAATTAATTAAATATCAAATAAAACACACACACCACAATCTTTTTATATATAATTAATATAAAATAAATTATGATTATTTTTTAAAAATAATAATTAAGGATATAAAATAATAGGTAAACTATTAGGAACACATACACACATTTTGTTGAACACATCCCTTCATATATTTTATTTTCTAATTCATATTCCAATTATTAAATAGATAGATTTATTTTAAAATATTTTACTAAAATGTAATAAAGTTGATTTAAAAATCATTTAGTAAAAAATAGATATACTTAATATTCAATTACTTCTACATTTTTAAAATAAAAAGATTGGACAACAATTCGCCCTAACATACATTTCATGTACTATATCTATATATCTATTTTTTAAAATATTTTCTATTTCTATATCCTAGTTTAAAAGTTCGTCTGGTGCACCAATTGATTGATTGACCATGATTTCATGAGTAGTGTAGTTTCATTATTCACATAAAAACTATAGAATATGTTGATACCAAAAATGAAAAAAAGAAGAAATATAAAGTGTTTTTATTCCTTTATATTTTCATTTTATTTGATTATTAAAATACATATTTGAAATTAAAAAAAATATGTAGCCAACAATTTGAATTGAACTAATATATTTAAATTATAAAATATATAAAATTACCAACAATAGAACAAAATATTTAAATTTGGTACAATATGAAAAAATTTGAAACAAATAAAATTTGAAATTAGAAAATATTTAAATTTGAAACAATAAAACAAAATTTTTAAAATACAAAGAATATGACAAAAACTTAACGTTGTTAGCTTGAGCCTACATGGTGGGAATAATTTTTTTTAGAATGGCCTAGGATGCGACACATGAAACTTTGCTTTAGTTGACTTAGTTCTCAGATATCCATTTCGGTGTGGAGAGGAGATAGTTAACCCTTAGAATTTATTTTTTTGTTTGGGTTGGGGCAAATCATTGGCTTGTGACACAGTTGCCAATACACTTCATTACACAATTCTTCAAACAATCCTCTGTATACCTTGGAGACACTTTCCAACATATACACAAGATTTATGTAGTTCCTGTACTCATGGTAAGCATGCTTACAAGCAACAATAACATAAGAACAAGGCATGTACAATTTTTGGGATTTTCCATATTCAGAACACCTTTCATCCAGCTTGATTGTGAAATTTCCACCAGGTTGAACCTTTCTTCGGTTTATTGTCTCCTGGACCAAGAATTGTGTGTCGTATCGATCAAACTTAAGAACAATGTAAGTGTTTGCCTTTCTCTGTGTGTCTTTGATGACCTTGTTGAGTACTTGCATATAAACTTGGTCAAATGTAAGCGTTGCTACGACTTCTCTCCCTCTTTTATTCAATAATGCATCTTCCCTTGAGGGAACATGGTTCCTCACCAACTTAATGAGTGGTGTTACATGTATAGAAAAATATGGGACAAACCTTTTGTAAAATTTTGTTAAGTCATGGAAGCCCCAAATTTTCCTTATACTTGGTGGAGTGGGCCACTCAGGAATGACCTTTATTCTCTTAGGGTTCATGGGAACCCCTTGATCACCATTTAAAAAATTAAGGAAAGTAATGCAATAAAACATACTTTTTTTTATATATTTTCATGTTGATTACTCCTACCAAAAAGTATGACAAACCTAAGGTGTCCCATATGAGCACATAGGTTTGTATTGAAACAAAAAATAAGAACAATGCTACCTAATGAGTCCCTATGTATGTGAATCATGAAGATGTTGGATGCATGGGTGATTTTATAAAAGAGGGTTGCACCACTCAACACATTCATCATACAACCTATCATAGGGATTTAGTGCCTCATTGTACCTATTTTGGGCACTAACAAAGCATAAGGATTTAAGCTCTCACGAACCAAACTATCATCCAACAACTTCTTTAGTTGAGGAATAATCTCAAGCCCAAGAGGTGTGGCAGTGCTAACAAGTGTCTTTTTACAAAGGAGAAGATGTGGAGGTTGTCTAAGAGGGGAAGTTTCTTTAATGTTTGTCCTTATTACAAAATGACTTTCCTTCTTAGCTAACCTCTTGGAGGAGACACATACCTCCTTACACTCCTCCTTAACCATTAAAGGTTGTCCTTCTTCTTGGGGGTAGATTTCTACACTAGATTCTTAACCATTAAGAAGTAATGTGTCCTCTTCCAAGACATTTAAAGCACTTTATAAAGCTAGTCTTCTCTTGCATACTAGCCTTAAGGGGTTGCTTTTTCTATTGTCTTCCACTTATCATATCTTTGGGATTAGAAGGTGCTGCCCCTAAGATGCCTTGACCTTGGTCTTTCTTTGGATAAGAGTAAGGGCAATAAGATTTTGAAGTAGACTTCCTTTTAAGTTGTTGCTCTACCCTTACTTACCAATCTAAGTAAGCCTTTACATTGTCCTTCCCATGGAAGTATAAGAGGTTAATGTTAGCCTCTTAAGGCTTTCTTTCCTTTTCTCTCCTATGGGAGTGAGCTCTAAGGTGTGACCTATGCCTTCCTTCATAATAGTCATAAAGTTCTTCGCTTAGGCTCTTGCAAGGGTCATGACTACTATAAGAGGCATATTTTTCTTTTCTTAATTATTTTAGTATTTTCCTTCTTTCTTCTTCCCTTATTTGTTCCCTCTCATCTTGATTTATTTCTACCCTCTCTTTTCCTTTTTCTTTTCTTTCAAGTTTTTCTTTTCATAACTTAAGGGAACTCAACTCATCTAAGATTCTAGATAGATGGTCCTTATGACTAGTACCCTCACCATGAACCCTAGATGAATGATGACTCATGTTGGTTCTTAAGTTGTGGTTCTTTCTTGTTGGAGGTTTGCAAAAGGTAAAAGCTAGGGTTCAAAAGAACTCAGGATAAGTGTGATAAGAAAGAAGAAAGTATTATGTAATAACAAGATAAACTAGGTGTGACTAGTAAAGAAAATAAGCTATGAAAGTAAGCAAGAAATTAAAGTGCAAGAAATTAAAGTGCAAGAAATGTAAACTAGGCAGATCCTAAGAGTGTTTGGATGACCACATTTAAGGTTCCCAACAAAACACTCAGTATCCTAAGGGAAAAATTGCCTAAAATTATTACACACATATGGAAGTTTGGTAACCTATTGGAGGCTCCCAACACACTTCCAATGAAAGGCCTTTTTGTTACAAAATTTGAAAGTAATGAAGGTAAGTAAATTGCCAATTACAAAATTACAAAACTGTCCTCAATTCTGGTGGTTGTGCTCTCTTTGGTGATTCACTAAATTTGGAGCGCTTCTTAGTCCAATAGCTCTTAAGGCCCCTTGCTTCTTGAGTCAAATTCTTCAAGGGATGGCACCAATCCTCCTTTCTAATTCCCTATATGGCAACTCATAAACAACGAAACAAAGAGACAAGCAATAACCAAAGACAAAAAAATTAAATGAAAGCTAAACCAATAGAGTTTTGACAAGACAAATTTTCAAGGATTATTCAACAATTAAAGCAATGAAAAGCACACAAAAGCAAGCTAGGGCTCAAAGAGAAACCTAGAATGGCTCTAGAGTAGAGTAAAAAAACTAAAAAAAGACTCAAGAAACCTTCTAGATATTTTCAATGGCCTATTGTTTTGCCAACCATGTTTTCCAGTATGTGGTATTGTATCCTTAAGTGCTTTTGATGTGTGATATCAAGGCTGACACTGAAGTTGATGGGTCGTTTTCAATCAACATGTGGATGTTTTTACTAATGAGCAGATACGACAACTTTGCTTGATTTTGCGAGATTGATGGATTTGAACATGTATGGGGTTCATTGAGTTTTCTTATTTCCATCTGCTTACTTGCAAGGATGTATGATGCCCTGCACCTCCAAGCACAACTATCATCATCACAAATGAAAATTAGCTTTATCGAGTTTGATAGTTGTATCTTGTAGTTAGCTCCTTTGCTCACATGATACTGCTGCAAAGCATGTTGTACTTCTTGTTTTGTTAGAAAACACATCCCTTTAAAGAGAGTCCCTATTAGATGTTGGACTTCTTTGTGATCCAAGCTATGGACGTATTTAGAATCTTCAAAATTAGATTCTCCAAAATTATGCATGTGTGGTGGTATGATTGTTATTGGTGAAACAAGCTCAACTTATTCCTCATCATCTTCCTGGGGTTGATTGTGTAGAACTTTGTCTTTATCCTCATTAAAGGGACCAAGTTCTTTGTTAGGTAAGTCAGACTTTGCTGTAAGCTCAAGCTTATCTGGTTGGGCTGATGAGGTAGGCTTTACTGCAAGAGTACGCAAGTATGGTTGAGGTTGATCCTCAGTAGCATCAAATGTTTGTGAGTCTAACAAATTGGTGGAAAATGGTGCAGAAAGAAGTTGAGTAAAAGAAGATGTGTTTGGTTCATATAAATTTTGTTGTGCATGGGTTAAAGAAAAATTGTTTTGGATTGCATTAGATGTATGTGAATAATGGGATAAGGATAATATTGAAGTTCATGAGATACTGTTTGAGGGTTTGTGGTGGGAAGTGTATGTAGCTGGATGTTTGCATACAATTCAATGCATGAAAGAATCTTATGTTGGAAAACAAAAATAAAAAATCATACCTCTGACATCTTTGTCGTTAACAAGTTGTACTATTGTAAACTTAAGCATTTCGCACCCCACTACTTGTAAGTATCAGAATGAAATATCGCATACTTGGTCCAGTGGTTGAAGTCGGAGCCTTTGGTGGATTTTTGTTTTCAAGGATTCAAGTGTAAGGCCTCATTTTGTTTGAAAGAACATCGGGTGGGGGCATTGAAATGTATCCCCTTCATATGTTTTGATTATTTGACCATTGTAGTGCACTAACCAATTGACAAATGAGGAAGACATGTTCTGTAATAGAGAAAGAAATATTGTAGAAGAAAATGAATTTGATGTTTTGATGATGATCATGATGATTTGATGCAAATGCACTTTTCAAGTTTAATTCAAGACAATGATTCAAGAATACAAGACACAACATCAAGATGATCACTAGTATTTTAGGAAGGGAATTCCTAATTGAAATAGCAAAAGGTTTGGACAAGTAATTTAAGTTAAAAAGTCTTTTTCAAGAGATTTACTCTCTGGTAATCGATTACCAGAGGATGTAATCGATTACCAGTGGCCAAAAATGGTTTACAACAGCTATTAAAATTTGAATTCAAATTTTAGACTGTGTAATCGATTACACAATATTGGTAATCGATTACCTGGCTAAATCCCAAAGGAATAGAGGAGCAATGGGGAATAAGTGCATAATAAGAAAAAAAAATAAAAATAAGAAAATAAAAAGAAGTAAAGATAAAATTTAAACATAAAGAGTAGAACCAAGAGTCTCATCATTCTTTTGCCATTTAAGATCTTATTCACTCAACTTTATTGCTTTTCTTTTTCATTTTTGATTTTTTTTTACTCTATAGCCTTTGAGAAACAACATTTCATTTAGCATGTCCAACATTTAACCAATATACAATGTACATCAAGTATGGCCCAAAATACATCATGAAGCCTAGCCAACAAAACAAGTTATCCAATGAAACAAAAACCCCCCACACTTATTCCCAAAACAATTCCAAAGCTCCAAAATTCCTTAAGGATATGGTGATATCATGGTTTTTCATTTAAGGCTTGTAGTGAGCTTCAAAACAAGGAAAGGGAAACAAGGCTCAAAAGGGCTATCAAAGGAATTAATTCAAGGTAAGTCCATTTGGCTAGAAGCTTATAAGAACAAAATTGCCTCAATCATTTCCAAATATGCATGTGAATTAGGAAGCATCAACAAGAATCAAGCCAAGGCTATTGTGCAAGCAATCAATGGGGCAAAACACACCAAATGATTATGATGATGGATGGCTCAAATTCTCACAAAGGTAAACTCATCACTTTCAAATTGAGCTTTCAAAACTATCATGACATGTAGAGGAGAATCAAGGATTTCAAGTCACAAAATGTCAAGAACTTTTATTTTCAAAACAATTACCCATTTCTTGAACATATCCTATAATTCAAAGAAAAACATGCAAAGTCGTACATGCATACAAAATTGACCCAAAATATTAAACTAAAAATCCGACGAAACTAACAACATTAACAAATTAACACAACTAACAAATTAACAAAACCAACAAAACTAGCAAAACCAAAGAACACTCCCCCCATACTTAAACAACACATTGTCCTCAATGTAGCACAATTAAAAGATTAAAAACAATTAAATCATCAAAAGAGAATCAGACAAGTGTAAGGAAGTCTCTTCCACCACTACGTCCACTAAAGAAGGATTCGTGAGGAATGGCTTAAGTCAATGTCCGTTGACCTTGAAGCTCTTGTTTGTGGAGTTGCTTTTGATCTCAACTGTACCATAAGGAAAAACATTAGTAACAACAAAAGGACCAATCCACTGAGACCTCAACTTACCACTCATGAGTCCAAGCCTAGAATTATACAATAACACTTTTTGCCCAACCATGAAGTCCTTTTTAACTATCATGCTATCATGGAACTTCTTGGTCTTTTCTTTGTAGAACTTGGCATTCTCGTAGGCTTATAGGCGGATTTCATCTAACTCACTCAGTTGCAACTTCCTTTTCTCGCCAGCTTGATCCATAGAGAAGTTGCAAGTCTTCACTGCCCAGTATGCTTTGTGCTCAATTTCCACTGGAAGATGACATGCCTTTCCAAAGACAACCCGATAAGGAGACATTCCTATGGGTTCTTTGTAGGCAATCCGATGTGCCCAGAGAGCATCATCAAGCCTGGTACTCCAATCTTTCCTGCTTGGCTGCACAATCTTCTCTAGAATTCTCTTGATTTCCCTGTTAGAAATTTCTGCCTGTCCATTGGTCTGGGGGTGGTATGGTGTGGATACCCTGTGTACCACCCCGTACTTTTTAAGCAGGGCATGCATTGTTCTGTTGCAAAAATGGGTTCCTTGATCACTAACAATTGCTTTAGGTACTCCAAACCTGCAGAACAGATTAGACCTGACAAAATCTGCAACAACTTTAGCATCATTAGTTCTAGTGGGTTTGGCTTCCACCCATTTTGAAACATAGTCAACTGCAAGGAGAATGTAAACATAACCAAAAGAGACAGGAAAAGGGCCCATGAAATCTATACCCCATACATCAAACACCTCACAGAATAGCATAGGTTGCTGAGGCATTTGTTGTCGCCATGTAAGTGTATTTCCTGCTCTCTGACACTGCTCACAAGTGCTGCAGATCTTCCACGCATCTTTAAAGATGGTGGGCCAATAAAAACCACAATCAAGCACTTTGCGAGCTGTCCTTTGAACACCCAGATGACCTCCCGGTGCGGAAGAATGACAGAACTGCAGGACTGAGTCAGTCTCATGATCTGGAATGCACCGTCTAATGACCTGATCACTGCACAATTTCCACAAGTAGGGGTCATCCCAAATAAAATGCTTAGCATCACTTTTAATTTTATCTTTTTGGGCCTTAGATGCTAAGGGAGGAAAAACAGAAGCAACTAAATAATTGACAATGTTAGCAAACCAGGGAGTAGAAACAGAGTCAGAAATACTATACAGTATATACAAATGATCATCCGGGAAATCATCCCGAATAGGTGAATCTGCATCAGATACACGTTCGATCCGACTCAAATGATCAGCAACTAGATTTTGTGCTCCGCTCCTATCACGGATCTCCAAGTCAAACTCTTGGAGCCAGAGCATCCATCGGATCAACCTAGGCTTAGAATCAGCCTTCTTCAACAAGTACTTTAGAGCTGCATGGTCAGTGTAAACAATAATGCGGGTACCAAGCAAATAAGATCGAAATTTTTCAAGAGCAAAAACTATGGCTAGAAGCTCTTTCTCAGTAGTAGTATAATTCGCTTGGGCAGCATCTAAAGTCCTAGAAGCATAATATATCACTCTGGGCAATTTATCAATTTTCTGAGCAAGGACAGCCCCCAATGCATAATTTGATGCATCACACATAAGCTCAAAAGGGGCTGTCCAATCGGGTGCCTGGATGATAGGGGTGGTAGTCAGCGCTATTTTGAGGCAATCAAAAGCCTCTTTGCATCTGTCATTAAAGTCAAACTCCACCTCCTTTTGCAACAAGTTGGACAATGGAAGGGCTATTTTGCTAAAATCCCTTATAAAGCGCCTGTAGAATCCTGCATGACCAAGAAAAGATCGCACCTCTCGCACACAAGAGGGGTAAGGCAATTGTGAAATAACAGAAATTTTTGCAGGATCTACTTCAATACCCTTATTGGAAATAATGTGGCCTAAAACTATACCTTGCTCAACCATAAAATGACATTTTTCAAAATTTAGAACAAGGTTAGTTTCAATGCATCTATTCAAAACTTTTTCCAAACTATTCAAACAACCATCAAAAGAGGATCCATATACAGTGAAATCATCCATAAACACCTCTATGCAATTTTCTAAAAAATCACTGAAAATACTAATCATGCACCGCTGGAAGGTACCAGGGGCATTGCACAGGCCGAAAGGCATCCTCCTATAGGCAAAAGTGCCGAAGGGGCAGGTGAATGTGGTCTTTTCCTGATCCTTAGGAGCAATAGTAATTTGCATATAACCAAAAAAACCATCAAGGAAACAGTAGTGGGATTTACCTGCCAGGCGTTCAAGCATCTGGTCAATGAATGGCAGGGGAAAATGGTCCTTTTTGGTAACCTGGTTCAGCCTCCTATAGTCAATGCAGACTCTCCAACTGTTCTGCACCCGAGTAGGAATTAGCTCCTCCTTCTCATTTTTTATCACTGTGAGGCCGGTCTTCTTCGGGACTACCTGGACGGGACTCACCCATTGGCTGTCGGAGATAGGATAAATGATCCCAGCTTGCAAAAGCTTGGTTATCTCCTTCTTCACTACATCAAGAATCACCGGGTTGAGTCTTCTCTGTGGCTGTCTTACTGGTTTAGCTCCATCCTCTAAATTTATTCGATGCATACATGTGGATGGGCTAATACCAGGAATGCCCGCCAAGGTCCAGCATATAGCCTTCTTATGCTTCTTGAGAATTGACAACAACTTCTCCTCTTGCTCATCTGCGAGGGAGGCAGATATAATCACTGGAAAACTCTTGCTATCATCCAAGTAAGCGTATTTTAAATTTGATGGCAGAGGCTTCAACTCTGGTGTGGTCGGCTGGACAGTGGTAGAAGGAGATGGTTTCTCAGCCTTTACCTCATAAAGAAAGTCAGAGGTATGTGTACTTCCTGAAACATGGTTAGTCTTATCTGACTCTATAAAATCAATCTCAAGAGGTAAAACACCACCACCAGGCATGCAATCAATATCACTCTCAGATTCACTCTCAGCATCAAATTCAGACATATGATCAAGTACAATTTCAGACTCAATGCATGAAGAGTGAGAGGCATGCAGATTAGAATAAAGATCAGTCATGTATTCATCAACAACATGGTCAATTATTTCAGCACGAAATACAGAAAGATCTTCAGATGAGTATTTCATAGCATCCAGAATATTAAAATGAACAGTTATATCACCAAACTCCATGGACAGTGTGCCTGCATAAACATCTATCTTAGTTCTAGCAGTTTTCATAAAGGGTCTACCTAGAATGATGGGAACTGATCCTTGAGAAAATCCATCTTCCATATTCAAAATATAAAAATCAACAGGGAAAATCAGTTCACCAACTCTAACTAAGACATCTTCTATGAAACCAACAGGGTAGACAACACTTCTATTAGCTAAATGAATTACCACATCAGTTGACTGCAAGGGGCCTAGAGATAGAGAATTAAAAATAGACAGAGGCATAACACTAACAGAAGCTCCTAAATCTAGCATGGCATTGTCAAACTTACTATTCCCTATGATACAAGGTATGCTGAATGTACCTGGATCTTTGCATTTTTCAGGAATTTGAGGAACAGATTTACCAATCAATGCGGAGACATTTCTGCCCATGCTAATCCGTTCACTTCCTTTAAGCTTCCGCTTATTAGTGCACAGCTCCTTCAAGAATTTGGCATATCTTGGAATTTGCTTTATTGCATCCAACAGAGGTATGTTTACCTCTACTTTTCTAAACGTTTCCAAGATCTCTTTTTCCGCCTTTTCCATTTTTTTTTGTTGGAAACTGCTCTTGGAGGGAATGGAAGAGGAGGAATGTGCTGCTTCTGCAAATTAGAATTACCTGTGGAAGAAGATTCACCTGCACAGAAATTGTTAGGTAAAGTTTTGTCATCACCTTTTCCTGGAGTAGAGTGAAGTTTGGCAGGTTCATTTGCAGACGAGGAAGGTGCTACTGGTTGAGGTCCTTGACACTGCTTTCCCAACCTCAATGAAATGGCACTGACATTTTTGGGATTTTGGACAGCTTGAGAAGGTAGCTTGTCAAAATTCTGGGACTGTTGTTGATTCAATTGTGTAGCCAATTGTCCCATCTAATTGGTTAAGCTCTGAATGGAGGCTCTGGTCTCTTGCTGAAACTGCATGTTCTGCATAGTCATTTGCCTCACAAGTTCTTCAAGGGAAGGTTGTGGAGGGGCCTCAACTGTTGGCTGTTTCTGGGGTTGTTGCTGTTGTTGGATTGGTGGAGGAATGTATGGTCTGCTTGGGCCAGCAGCATTTTGGAAGGAAGGAGCAGGCTGTTGTTGTTGTTGCTGAGGGCTGGACCATCTGAGGTTAGGGTGATTCCTCCATCTAGGGTTATATCTGTTGCTGGAGAGGTCATAATTGTTTTGCTGTGGTTGATTTTGCTGCTGAGGTTGAGGAGGTCTATTGTAAATATTTGCAGCATAAGCTTCAGGCTACTCAATCGCTCCAGGTTGCTGCATGGAAGGGCAAAGGTCTGTATGGTGGTCAGCAGAGGAGCACAAACCATAAACCCTTGCAACAGGTACAGATTTCTGATTCAAGGCCAGCTGGGTTACCAAGTTAACCAATGCATCCAGTTTGCCTTCAAGCTTCTTAGTCTCAGATGATGCAGCTGAGTTTGTAGCTACCTCATGCACTCCTCTAATGACTATGGCATCATTTATGGCGCTAAACTGCTGAGAGTTGGAAGCCATCTTCTCAATTAAATTTCTAGCTTCAGCAGGAGTCAAGTCTCTAAGGGCTCCACCACTGGCAGCATCTATCATACTTCTCTCCATATTACTGAGTCCTTCATAAAAATATTGGAGAAGAAGCTGCTCTAAAATCTGATGGTGAGGGCAACTGGCGCATAGTTTTTTAAATCGCTCCCAGTACTCATACAGGCTCTCTCCACTAAGTTGTCTAATACCTGAGATATCCTTCCTGATGGCTGTGGTCCTGGAAGCAGGGAAAATTTTTTCTAAGAATACTCTCTTAAGGTCATCCCAGCTCGTGATGGACCTTGGAGCAAGGTAATACAGCCAGTCCTTTGCCACTCCCTCTAATGAATGAGGAAAAGCCTTCAGAAATATGTGATCCTCTTGGACATCTGGGGGTTTCATGGTGGAGCAGACAATATGAAATTCCTTCAAATGTTTGTGCGGGTCTTCACCTGCAAGGCCATGAAACTTTGGAAGCAAATGAATCAGTCCAGTTTTAAGAACATATGGGACATCCTCATCAGGGTATTGGATGCACAAGCTTTCGTAGGTGAAATCAGGTGCAGCCATTTCCCTTAGAGTCCTCTCACGGGGTGGAGGTTGCGCCATATTCTTAGAATGTGCAAAATCAGAATGCTCAGAATCAGAATGTTCAAAATTATAATGCTCAAGATCAGGATGTTCAAAATCACCAATAACAGAATGCACAGATTCACCAGTAATGGAATGTTCAGAATGATCAAAAGGTATAAAATGATGCCTAACTAATCTATGAAATGTCCTATCTATCTTAGGATCAAAGGGTTGTAAGTCAGATGGATTGCCTCTAGTCATACACTACATTCAGCATGCACACAACTAGTTGCCTTATCTTGTAAATAAAGGTGTAGGTTTGAACTACAACTACCCTCAAATGATATCCAAATGACTTGAAATTTTGTGACCAACTTTATAAAATGATGAGAAGATAGCACAAAAAATTTCAGACAAAAATTCAAATTCTAACTATGAAAGCTAAAAATGGTAAGTTAAGAAAAATAAGTGAATAAAACTTGAAAAATAAAAAACTTTTGACAGAATCGCCTTTTTTGGATGATGGAGACCTCAGCTGGCCTATGGCGGGCTGCCACGGCGTAGGAAATTTTTTTCTACCCCAAATGCATATATAATAATTGCGATTCTGATAACCGGAGCAAAAGTTATGGCCGTTTGAAGTTTTGACAAACACAAAATTTGCTAGTTTTTTGGAACTTTCAAATCTGACCAAACTAAAGGCTCTAGCTATTTTTCCCACAAAATATGGATTAAAAGAAGTTACCACAAAAAAATTCATCCAAAAATAACAACCCTAGCTACTAAAACAAAAAGTCTCAAATAATTCAGCATGGGTGGTCGCTAAAATCCGTCTCTAATTGATTTCTACTACTACTCTGTTTTGCCGCAAGCACAATCTTCACAGCAAAACACCCAAGACTAAAACAGGGGAAACGCTTAATGGGAAAACTGAAACAGAACACACATTAAACAAAATACCAGGACACTAAATAACACTAACACATATACTAACACAATACTAACAATTTAAACATAAAACACGAAAGGATTAAACACACAACACTAGCTAGCTATTATGAACCTTTGGACACTGCTCCCCGGCAACGGCGCCAAATTTGATCGAGGCTGTACCCAAATCAAATAAACATGAAAATGCAGTAACTGGGAAGTGATCCTAGGTCGTTTCCCAATGAGCAGTGACAAACCAAATGTTCATAATATACTTGCAGTAACAATAACGATTGGGGGGGTTTGTTTGTTTTGTGATTAAAGAGCAGAACAAGTAAACTGGAATACGAAACTACTAATATTAAAAACGGGTTGTTTCCTCTGATTCAGAAGCCATTCTCTTATCCTGGGTTATGGAGAATTTGTCCCTAACAGTCAACCACTTAATCCAACCCTATTTCAATTTACTAAGTGAAAATCAACTTAGGGTTTTCAATACGTGATTAGGCACCATATACACCAGTTAGCCCTTCGTCCATTAAGCATGAACGCAAGTTAGGCTCAGAGGCAATTAATCGAACACGAAGCGTGCACTGATTAATATTCACGAATTTGGGATAACTGGTGAAGGGAAAACTGCCAGGAAACCACATGGCCACCAAAGAGAGTTGGGCTTTGTCCTCAAAAGGAAACAACACAAAAAATTCTAGCCTTCCATGGATTCAAACAGAAAACGAAAATGAAACATGAAGCAGAAACGTAAATGAATAGAAACGTAAATGAACAAAAACGCAAATGAACAGAAACGTAGATGAAACAGAAACGTAAATGAGAGTAGAAGAAGAAGCAAGAACGAAATTATAATTAGAAACAGAAAACGTAAAATTGCTTTACATGAACAGTAGCATTAAGCAGAAAAATGAAAACCCTAAAACAAAAGCTCTGAATAATGAATAGCATAACAGAATGCCTTGCACGAATCCCAAGGCTGCTATTTAAAAAGAGTCACTCAAAGTCACTGGGCCCTATTACAATACTCTGGCCCAAAACGAAATAAACACTGAACAACATAAAATAAAATTGCGAAATTTCCTAATTAACTAAGGTAAGCGCTGCTTAATTTGCCCTCTTCAAGTTCATAACCAAAATCCGGATTAAGCCCAATGTTTCATTAATTCCTGAAATTAGATTAAAAACATCAAATTAGCTAAATGAGCCCAAATAATAAAACTGCCTGATTAATTGACAATTAAGACCAATGAGTAATTAAAATGGTGCAAAAAGGGTTTAGAAAATAGAAGAAAATGATGGCACATCAACAATTAATAAACATTTTAATTCAAATTTTAAAACCTGTAATCGACTACACAAATCCTGTAATCGATTACCAGAGGAGATTTTCAGAAAATTATTTCTAAGAGTCACATCTTTTCAAATGGTTTTTACATGGCCACCAAAGGTCTATATATATGTGACTTGAAACACGAATTTGCTAAGAGTTTTTCATAACAAAAAGTCTTATTCTCTCAAAGAGCAAAAACATTTCATCCTCTTAAGAATTCCTTGGCCAATACACTTGCAATTCAATAAGGAATTAATTGAGTGCTCAGATTGTAAAATCTATCTCTTTCAAGAGAGATTTATTCTTCTTTTCTTTCTAAATTCTCAAAGGGGAATAAGAGACCGAGGGTCTCTTATTGTAAAGAAATCTGAACACAAAGGAAGGATTGTCCTTGTGTGTTCAGAACTTGTAAAAGGATTTTACAAGATAGTAGAACTCTCAAGCGGGTTGCTTAGGGACTAGACGTAGGCACAAGGGTGTGGTCGAACCAGTATAAATATGAGTTTGCACTTTCTCTTCCTTTAAACTCGTTTATTTATTATTGATTTATATTTATATTCAGATTGTTCTATTTGAATCATTATTTAAGAGTTCATTTTTAAGGGAACTTGCATTGAAATTGAAATAGAATTTTAATTGGGGAAATAGTTTGCAATATCTTAATTCAACCCCCCTTCTTAAGATATCTGAGGCCACTTGTCTAACAAATATGACAGAGGGTGTGTTTGCAAAGTTGGAAGAAATTAATAGAGAAAGAAAGTGTTGTGCGAATGTGTTAAATAAAGGTGAATATGACTTATATATATAAAGGTCAGGGTTAAGGATTTATGACCTAGGGTTAGGGTTAGGGTTTGAAGAATTGAATTCCATGACATAAAGCAAAAGTATCTCTAATGCACTGATAAAAAGTAAAAGTGTCTCTAAGGCATTGTTGTAAAGTAAAACGGTCTCTGATGCACTGGCGTAAAGCAAAACTGACACAATGTCGTAAAGAAAATGTGTCTCTGACACACTAGTGTAAAGCATTGGATTTCCTAACCTAGGGTTAAGGTTAGTGTTTGAAGCATTGGATTCCCTAACGCATTGTCGTAAAGCAAAAGTGTCCCTGACTCACTGGAGTAAAATATTGGATTCCCTGACCTAGGGTTAGGGTTAGTGTCCATGGTTCACGTAATATACTAGGGTTAGGTTTTGTGCGACAGACATATGGATCGAGGTCCAAAATGAGTGATAGGGGTAGGATTAGTGGCCAAAAGCAAGAAAAAATTGCTAAAACTTCAAGATTTCAATCGAAGAGGGTAACTTTTGACACTTAGATTGTTATTTGTATAAGCTATTTTGGTTAAAATAATGTTTCATTACCAGAATTTTCATATCAATGAAGCGATTAAGAGAAATTTGAAGTCTCGGTTCCCCCCTCGAATGCATTAACAAAGTGGTCAAAAATAAAAAAAAATCACTAAAACTTCAAATAAACAATCCATGAGGCAACTTTGGGCACTTTTTTATTTGAAAAAATTATTTTTGTTAAAAATGTTTCATTCCCATATTTTTCTTATCAATGAAGCCATTAAGAGAACTTTTGGGTCTCGATTCAGCCCTCAAACACATAAATGAAGTGGCCAAAACAAGAAAAAATTACTAATATTTCAAATAAACAATTAATACTTCAAACTTTTTGCATTAAAACTCACATGACGACAACTTAGTAATACAAAAATGAAAAATACAAATGACGACAACAAATCATTAAATATAAAAATAACAATCAAAGAAATAGGGGGGTTCTTCAAAATTTTATTCAAGATTCATTGCTTTATTGAGGTATGCATCTAAACCCTCCAAATTCAAAGAGCTTGTAGAAATTGGTGGTGGATGTGCACATGTTTGTTTGGGTGTGTCTGTGGTGGTAATAGATAACTCAAGGCATGTGAGATTGGAGAGTTTCCCGAAAATTGAAAACATAGTCATTATGTCCTCATCATCATGCAATATGCATGCCCTGTACTGGCCATAATCACCAACAAATGATACAAGTAATAAAAAATATATATCCTTGACCACTTTACCATTTGGTAGACTAGTCTTGTTTCCAATAGTTTGTGTCAATGCATCAAGTGACATTCTATTGTCAAGTTGAATCATCTTTGGTGATCTTCTTACAAACTTTGAACCATGTTTAGTTGTTTTGATGATGCCATTGTAATACACAATCACATTGACTGATGATGAAGTCATGGTTTAGGGTTAAGGGTTAGGATGGAGGGTAACACTAAGGTTTCTGATTGAGGTGATGTATCAGACTGCCCAATATAGATTGTATTTATAATATTTATTAGCTTGTCACATACACTTCAAAAAGAGTGACCAAAAATCTCACCGAAAAAATGAACGGCCTAGATATCACAAATTGGAGAAATGCACGACCAAGATCCCACTGACAAAATGAATGGCCTAGATATCACTGAATAAAGCAACACACGTTGAACAACAAAGATCCCACCAAATGAATTGTTACCGTTAGATTTTTTTCTATAAATACAATGCATGTATTGTCATCATATACACTAACTCACACACTCACTTTCTGTCATTCTCATTTATCCCTCTTTAATTTCTTCTTGACGTTAGTACTAAAGCCTAAACCATGAAATCTATAATTGTTCCTCTTCTTTTGAAACAACACCTTCATAGATCTGGAGAAGTATGGAATACATTATGTTTAATTGAATGTTAATTATGTTATGATTTACAAATAATGATGTTATTGTTTTGATTTTTGCAGGTAATAAATGATGTAATCTAGTCATACGCTCAAACTATGCCTTCTCCAGATCCCATAATTGAATCTTTGTTGGTTCAAGTTGGGTTTTTAGATGTTGCAAAGCTCAAACAAGTTAAAATCAATGAGGCTTTAGTGGCTACTTTGGTTGAAAGGTGGAGACTTGAATCCCATACATTTTATCTTCCTATTGGTGAATGCATACTCACCTTGGAAGATGTTTATCTTTAACTAGGTTTACGTGTTAATGGAAAACCAGTTACTGGCCCAACATATTATGATTGGCAACAAATGTGCGGAATATATATAGGTGTTGTCCCCCCAAATAATGCACTAGTGAGATCAAACTTAAACTAAAATGGTTAAAAGAAAACATGTTGACTCTCCCAATAGAACCCACACCACAATAATTAGCAACCCTTTGTAGAGAATACATTTTAAGGTTGATTGGTGGGGTGTTGATGCCGGACAAGTCAGGGAATAGAGTTCACATGATGTATCTACCCCTATTAGCAGATCTTGATCGGGCTAGCCGGTACAACTAGGGTTCGAGATGATCAACACATTTGTATAGAGAAATTTGTAGAGCAATTTATCCCATATCCAAAAAAATGGGAGGATGTACTATGTTGTTCCAGTCTTAGGCATGGTGTCACATGCCATTCATTCAACCAAGGGTCGAGCACCAGTTTTTATATTCACTTGCAACTAGGTAAAAAAAAAATTATCCCTCAAACAAAGTCTATTTTTGGTAATGTATTTGACACTAACATATTATGCTTCACTAGATGGAGTGACAGAGGGCTATGGTTTTCTAGAACCCAACGTAGTGATGTTATAGGCTACAAGCAAAGATTCAATAACATGCATAACGAGGAGGTTGAACCATTTTTTTTCATTTTACTTATTTGAATGTCAATTACATTATTTTTAAAATTACTAATGCAAGTTATTTTTTTAGTTGCATTGAATGCCTTATAGAGGATTTCAGTCATTTTTGCTAGAACATGCATGTAAGGATTCCAAAATATGGACTACTTGTGTCACCTTAATTTGTTTCCCAATGGTAGTACAACAACAAACTAACAAGGTCATGCTTTAATTTGGACTTTGTCAAGACATATCAAATCCATTACATAATCTTGACAAAATCCATCATACTGACTTGAGAAGACATATTGACACAAATTGGGCAGAGGAACATCAATTGTGGATTGCAATTCGAAAGGAAAGATGCAAATATGTGTTAATCAGCCAACCAATTCTAGGAAATATTGAACATACGAGTCATTACAATTCTAGGAAACTAAATAACATCCTCCAAAACAAAGCCCACCATTTGTTGCCAACATGCATGATGAAGGACTAGAACCACATCCTCAGTCAAATGAATTCACACCACAACCTCATCATTATCAAGAAGATTATGGGTATAATTCACAGTTCTTCAGTGCTAGCGAAAAAGACTTTATGAGCAATCATATAGGTATAGATCTTCAAACATTGGAGTCTACTTATGTATACATGCAAGGTATGCCTATACCTTCATTTGCTTCCATTCACCAAAGCATTGCCCACAGTTCTACCACTAATGACTTTGTCTAGGAAGAACAACCTGTTATTCTTGATGAACAACTTCAACCACAAGAGATGAACGAGTTTATCGACATTCAGCAAAAGATAGACAACCTCCTAGATGTGGAACTGGTGGACATAGATGACATTAATTGCTGTTGTCAATTATGTCCTATTATGATGATTGTCAGTTTGTCCTTTTTAATTGAATGAACACTAAAAAATGCATTTAAAACATTGAGAACTGCATTTTTATGATAAGAATTGACTGAACATTTATTTCTTTGAGATGATTTGACCCCACATTGCTTTTTCCCATACAATTTGACCTCATATTGCTTATTTCTAAATGATGTGACTGAACAATACTTTCTATGAGACAATTTGACTAAACACTGTTTGATGCAATCCTACCCCCAAGGGCATTAGATAGAAGACTTCAAGATGATTGGGCCAGAGATGCAAGAGAAGGCCCTAGGGTTCTCATGAGCCTTAGGGTAGATTTCAGGCCCATGGGCTAAGTATGAGCCCACTTATCTTTGTACATATTAGATTAATGTTTCATTATTTTTGGGCCTTGTATTTAGGGCTCCATAATGTAGGTAGGGTACCCTAGAAATGTAGGATTTTTCAACCCTTGTATTTTAGGGCACCTAGACTAGTTTTTTGTATTAGGGGTAGTTTTGTAATTTCACATGCATTAAGTGAATATTTGATGTGTGTGTTGAGATATAAATTTAATTGAATTGGGAGAAGCCCAATCCAATTAAATTTTAGAGGGGGAGGTGAGCATTTGCTTGCTACACCCCATTGCCACATCATATAGTCACACTTTGTGCATGTCCTTAATGCTTTACATGCCTTATGACACCTAAGCACACTTAGTGGAGAATCTTGGACTTGATCTTGGATTAGTGGGCTGAACCATAGCTAAAATTCACTAATCATAATTAGTGAAAATTTGGCTCCAAAAATTCAATTTCAAATTCAAGTGAAATTAAAATAGAAATTCAAATTTCCCTCCAATTTTGTGAGACACTTAGGCTATAAATAGAGGTCATGTGTGTACATTTTTTCAACTTTGATCATTTAAGAATTAAACTTCAAAGTTGAGACCTCTTTTGAGACACAAAATTTCGTGCTCCTTCTCTCCCTCTCCTTCCATTCATCTTCTCCTACCTTCAAGCTCATATCCATGGCTTCCTATGGTGGTGAGCTTCTTCTAGACTTATCTTCTCCTTGAAGTGGCGTCTCCAATCATCTTTCTCCTTCTCCATTCCACTGCCATCAAACTTCAACAAGCAAAGGACTCCATTGATGAAGAAGATCCAAGGCCTACAAGCTCCACATGGAGCTACATCACTATTTTTTAATTGCGTAAACCAAACGTAATTAATTAAAAATTAGATTCAATTTAAACCGTTTATATTGTTTTTGCGATCTTAGCTGTTGGTATGAGTCACAAGAAAGCATTTAATAACCTAATATATATAATAGTAGGGATTAAATGCAACTTGATACCTTTGTTTGATATTCACTTTATTGCTTAAATTATGAAGAATGTATATGCTCTTGTGTATTGCATTGGTGAAATGATTCCATCATATGAATGGATAGTGTTTGAATGCCCTAGTGATCTTAAAGTCATCACAATAAGTGAGGACATGTCACTCACTTCCTTAAGGATTTTTTTTTTACACCAACGGGTGTTGTAGAATTTTAATAAATCTTTTTTTATCGTCAACCAATCTACATAGGTGATGGTTGTATTGAATATGATTGTATGAAGCTCAAATGCAACGATGATGTGAGAAATTTTTTTTTCATCTATTCAAAATTTAGTACCAAAGGTTCGATTGTGTTGAATGCAACTTTTGGGCGTTCTTTAGACGAAATCCTTGCCCTGTTGCACAAACCAAGTAAACCAAGAGCGACAGATGAGATAATTGCTTTGATGCGTGATGAATCTGCGTAGTCATTACGCTGACTACTTGTTACTTTTTTAGAATAAACTTGCAATTCATCATTGGAATTCAATTGTTATTTTTTTTAATTGTGTTAGTCCCAGAGGATTATAATGTTTACCTAAGCTTTATTATATTTAAGTATTCATAGTTTTACACCAATCATCAATGCGTACTATTAAATTCAACATGTTTTATTTATTTAATTTGTTTAATTCAAGGATGCCTCATTGTCCTTGTTTGTCAAATTATAGATTTGATGACTTTTCAAAAAAATTCATAACATCCAATAAAGTTAGGTGTACCAGAAGTAAAGCATGAATTATAACGATCTACATTGTTCTAATCGTATTTTGCATTTGGTAATCTAATAGTAGTATTCTCTCAGTTTTTTATATAAAAGAATTAGATCACTTAAAAATATATCGCTACTAGAAAATATGCTTTTAATATCATTTTTTTTCCAGACTTTTAACATCAGTTATGAACCAATGTTAAAACTACCGTCATTAAAGGTATCAATTTTGACATCGATTATGAAAATCAATGTTGAAATCCACTATACAACATTGGTTCTTCTCAAAACCAATGTCGTAATGCATATACAACATTGGTTTTTACCAAAACCGATATTGTAAATTGCTTTGCAACATTGGGTTTGACAGAAACCAATGTTTTTTTTCTTCATTTTTTTTAATATTTTGTATATTTTGTTAATATTACTCAAATTAAACCTGTAAATTAAAAAATAGAACCAATCTAGGTAGTACAATATATTATATTTAAATTATTATTGAATAATTACTACCAAATAATAGAACAATAATCTCAATACATAAAATCATCTATAACCTAAGCTAAACATAATTTTACAATTGTAAAATTTCTTAAACACCCAGTGCTTCATTTTTAACTCTTAGAAAATATCTTGCTCATTGAATGCGAATTGCCTTTATTCTCTCTCGTTCCAATGGTCTTGGATCATTAAAATACTACATGATATAATAAAAACATAACTTAATTAGTGTAAATAATAACAACTATAACAAATAAAATTCGTTTTCAAGTAAACAATTACCATTTCCCAATTATCCTTGAAATCTTCTAAGACTATGGTTGACATCCATCCAATGCATGATGTAATAGCCACACTCAATGCTTCCTCTTTGTTTATTACAGTAATTTCAATAAGATATTCAAAGTTATCCCAAAATTAGTGTATGCAGTAATAAAATGCTATTTTGAAGAGATCAAACATTGTTTAAATGAGTTACTTTAACTGGAATCCATTTAGCAGTTGCCTTGGATTTACTTCCTTGATTATCGTTCAATCCATTCAAAGCATTAGTTAAGAGAAACATGCATGCATATTGTATAATTAAAATATTGATGTCAAATACTAATGATAAAGTAAATATGTTACAAATTAAAACTGACTTGTTTATAATTCCTTTCAAGTAGTTGTTGGGATTATTGTGCAAGGAAGAGAACTAGGCGACAACATTGTACTTAGGACATATACCCATTAGTTGCCAATGGAGAATATTAAGTTATTATAATGCATACATTATTTAAATTGATTTGTTTAGTTTTACTTGCTCATTCAAGTAGGATCCTAAGTAGACATCTCTCTTTGAATTCTACATCTATTTCTTAATATAATCCTTATATTCAAACTGCGATTGCCCAGATCTCTATATGAACATTGGCTCAAGGAATTCATACAAAGAGGCATTCCCCGATTGCAAACTTAACTCATTCATATGCCTATTGCTGTTAAAATAAAATTAATTATGCATTAATTTAAAACAATCAATTAGGTAATAGACCGTAATTTAAAGTTACTTAGAGAATCCACAATTGTATAACAACGATGTTCAGACATTGACCATCGTGTGCTATTTCTCCAAGATCTTCATGCTTTATGTACAAGGGGACATTACCGTTGTACAACCCAAACACAGTTGCATCCCACGACACTTGCATAGGCTTTAGGAAAAGTTGTGGGATCATCAATGTCATATGGTATATGGGATCGTCATCTAGTTCTGACCTATCGACAGGCTTTGCCAGTCCCTATTTATCCTACATTGTTAATAAACATAAGTGAATGACAATCAACACTTGATTTGTAACAAATATTTTTTTAATAATAATAAACACAACAAAAAGGAAATATCTTTACTGAAAAAGGCTATACAAGATGTGTTGGCCAAGCAAGTAAGGTGTTAAGGGCCTACTCCACTAACTAAACCTTTTATATGGGTACAGGGATGTGAGCATCAGCTTCTCAAACTTTCTCAACATCCACCTTCACTAGATCATTGCCCAAAGGGATGTTGTGCACGGTTGTCGACCCCTCATAAACTCTTCCAAGGGCAACCAGACAGGGAAGATTGTTATCAACATACAACCCATGCTTGTCTGATGTAGCCGTGTTTGGGTCTTGCCCCAAGGGATCGACACAACTTCCCTTTGTGCTGACATGGGCAGTAGAAGGAACTACCTTAGGCTCAGCAGGAGGTATGACTCCCTAGGATTGTATCTGGCTTAAGGATAACATTAGTTGTCTCGTCACTTTTTTAGAGATCAATTGCTCCAGCTCGTCCTTGATATTTTATGTCAACTCCTCCTTAAGATTTTGTTTGAGTCGATCCAACTCTTTTGGGTTGATCAACATAGATGTGCAGGAGCTTACTGAAGTCGGTCCAAAGTATTGTTCGATTGTCACACCGATTCCAGCAGAACAAACACAACTAGGGTGCTTTAGTTGCCCAATGGCAACAATCAGTATATCCTGATGTCCATGGGCTACAAAGCTACCTTGTGCGGACTGCTCTCTTAGGGAATCCTACAATAAAAAAATATGAAATTGTTTACGAACTATTTTTGTTATTATATAATGACAATTGAAACTAAAAATTAACTTACAATCCTATCAGCAATTTCACGTGCCGCCTCATATTTCATTTGACCTGATTTTTTGGTGCGAGCCATCTTCTACTTCACGTGTCATCTAATGAGAGATGTAGGATCAACAATTGTTTTAGTGCTCCCCGATTAGGCTACTTGCTCCAATCATTTCATTATTTTTTCCTCCATTAACTTCTCTTTAAGATAGTCATATCCCCACGTGACAACACTTGTTTGGTAGTGTTTTCTTTATGGATGGACTGTGCCTTCTTTCTAACATCCTATGACAAATAGGCAATATATATAAAAAAAAATGCTTAAATCAATTGTAAATGTCGATTTGAAAAAGTTGAAGGACCGCAACTAACCTTCCATGAAAGGTCTCTATGGCTTTGACAAAATTGCATCTACTTCTCTTTGCTAATATCGTACTTCTCACTGACTTTGTCATCTTCGTCCTCCTTGCCTTGTGCTAGAGCCCATTTGGAGGTCAAATTTGACTTAAATTTCCTTCATCGCTCTTCTACAATTTGGTGGATTTTCTTCTTCGTCCTTTTATCGGATGCTTCTAGAATATCAAATTCGGTCAATGATACCAAAAAACATGTGATAGTTAGTGAACAACAACAAGGTAAGCAATTCAATACAAACTGATTACAATAACATACAAGGTTTAATTGAAATACCTGAATGCCCCCCCAAATCAAATCCTTCTTAGTTGTAGGAACTTGTTTCTAGTTAACATATGTAACATCCACCTTGTCTCAAGCGATGAGCCCCCAAATAGGTTCTTAATTTCTTTATATGGGGACCATAAGCTTTTTCTAGTGGTAGGATCCATATGAACCACTAGTCTCTCCACCCTGACGGGTCTTGCATCCAATGATATGAGCCGTGTAGTTTTTCTAGTCCTCTTCGACATAGATGATGAAGATGTTGACTCAAGAGGAAGGGAGCTCGGTGGTGTAGCCATATGCCTCTTAAAAAACAACATTAATTAAAGTCAACTCAAAAGTATAGTAAGTTATGTAATTGTAAATATGGAAGCAAGAAAATATAAAAAATAATTACATTATACGATGTTAATTAATTCTCCTTCATCATGATCATTACGATTTGCATGGACGTCGTCAACTTCTTCTTCTTTTTTGACATTAAGCATGTGTGTGGAGAAAGGAGTGTGACAAGGATCAAGGGTTGAATCATCATCTTTAAGATTAAGACCAATGATTTTTTGTGTAGAACCACTGACCACCTTACATCACAAGGATCTTGAACATAAACACCTATTTAGCTTGTTCTGCCATGATGAAAGACTCATTCTAATAAGCTAGCTTCTTTAGATCTACCAAAGTAAATCTAAAATCATCCGTTCACACATCGATATTGCTATCAACCCACTTACACTTAAAAAAACATACTGAATTTAACATAATTGTTGATATTGTATCCCTGCCAACTTCTAACATTTCTTTTAGGCTCATTCACTAACTTCCTTAGCATTTTAGAAGCATTATCATCACCAAAGATTGTATCTTTAGACCAATTTAGAAAAGTCTTGTTATGATCTTTCAACACCCTATTCTTGGTCATTTTTGGGTTACTTTCCTAGACTAAGACTTCATGACGAACTATGTATGGCACAACATCATTATTGTTATTGAATATATACAGATGAGCTTGTTTCAATTCCTCTAGACCCATAGTTATAAGATGCATTCCTCATGAACCTTTACCTCCCACTCTCTCATCATGTCGAGACTCGGGAAGCCCAATGTTAGTCATCTTATACGACTAACTTTTGTATAAAAAACTTTTTCAAAACATGTATAGTTTCCCCAATTTATAGTTCTTCTATAGGAATTTGTAAATAAATCTTGATATGTTTAGATACCTGTCATTAGAGTATCTTTAATTGGAATTAATGATAAAATCTGTACAATTTCAGGTCAAAAGAGGCTAAAATCTTGAAGTGCTAAAAGGAGCAATCGCGCTAAGCGGAACCTGTGGGCTCAGCTCACATCTACCGCTAAGCACAGCTATAATGCGCTTAGCGTGATGAGAGAATCTGTAAGAGTACAAGAATCGAGGCCGCGCACTAAGTGGGAGATCAGCTTGCTAAGTGAGACGTTCGTCTCTTGCCATGCTCAGCGCACGACTGACACGAAGCCCAAATCCACTTACTCGCGCTAAGCGCGATGGTGGCACTAAGTGCGAGATCGCAATTTCAGAGCCTATTTAAAGCATGATTTTTTAGAATTAAAGGACACAATACCTTTACCAGAGATGGATATTTTTTGCACAAAATTCGAGAAGAGTGCTCTGGAGGCAGTAGCTAAGCAAGGAAGCTAGGGTTCATCACTTTGAGAGATTATAGAGTGTTTGAGTGATTATGAGGTGCCAAGAAGAGGAGGAGGGATCCCCTTCCTGTGTAAGCAACAATTGCTTTGTACTTTCTGTCTCACTTGTATTAGGGTTCCTTGTATGGTTGGCTAAAAACCCTAGTTGGGGATTTCTAATGAACAGTTGATGTAATTACTTTTCATATCTAATTAATTGTGTTTTGTGTGTTCAATGCTTAATTATTGCATGCTCTTGGTCTGATCACCCACTTGTGTGTACTATTAGGTGACTTTAGCATTTGGAAATGTATTGTTGCCTTAGGACTTGATAGAAGCATGGCTAAATAAATGCATTACCAGGGATGGATTGTGGGGTTTTAGTTTTCTTATTATGTTGTGCTGATAATGTTGTTTAAGTTAAGCCTAGTCCAACAAGAAGGATATGAGGATGAAGCTTGGGTTAAATTAGTCTAAACTTATGAGGGATCGAGGTTTAGTACTTTAGGCTTCAGCATAGAACACAAGAACATAATCAATTAGAGAAATATCTTCATATGCATCAACTCATTTGTTAGAAAGACCCAACGCTTTTTACCTATTGCTGTCAACTTTTAATTACTTGCATTTACTGCTCTTTAACATAGAATCTAGTTTACTTTTGTTTATATTCTCAATTATCAATGTTGTTCACACAATGCCCTATTTCTAAATAAAACTTTGTCTAATAAGCAAGTTCCCTGAGTTCGATACTCGGATCACTCCGTTTTAATTTTAAATACTTGGCGACCCAGTGCACTTGCCAGTATATCACGTCTCCTTTGATATAAGTGTTTGTAAATTTGAGAAAAAGGAACTGTGTGGGGAAGCGAACACCCAACATGTTTTGTCTTTTTAATGTACTCTGAACAAAACTTAATATCTTCTTCTGCAATGTTCCTTTCAACAATGGAGGCTTCAAGATAGTGTAGATTCTTTATATACCCTTTTAAGATCTTCATGTATCGCTTAGCTGGGTACATCCACCGTAAATAAATGGGACCACACGATTTAATTTCCCTTATCAGACGAACAATTAAGTGAACAATGATGTCAAAAAATGAAGGAGGAAAATACATCTCCAACTAACACATCTTAATAGTATCATCGTTTTCCAATTCATCTAACTTTAGGGGGTCGATGACTTTGCTACATATGACATTGAAGAAAAAACACAGGCGAGTTATGGCATGCTTGACTTTGTTAGGCAAGATGTCTCGTATCGCCACAGATAAAAGTTGTTGCATCAAGACGTGACAATCATGAGACTTTACGCCAACTAATTTTAGATCTTTCACTTGGATAAGACTCTTAATATTTGAAGAGTATGCTTGTGGCACTTTGACATGACACAGACACTAACAGAAACTTGTCTTCTCATTTCTTGACCAAGTGTGACATGCTGGAGGCAAATATATTTTCTTATCATTAGACCTTGGATGTAACTGGTCACATATACCCATCTCAGCTAGATCTTAACGAGTATTCAAACCATCCTTTGTCTTGCCTTAAATATTAAGAAGTGTTCTGATGACACTATCACACACATTTTTCTCCATATGCATAACATCAATACAATGTTTAACATCTAGATCAGACCAGTATGGAATATCAAAGATATTGACCTCTTCTTCCATATGCAAGTTTTATTTGTCAGCTTCTTTTGGGTCTTTCCAAATACAGTATTGATGTCCTCAACCCGCTCAAGAACCTACTTCCTAGTTAAGGGTATTGGCACAATTTCATGCTCTTGACTTCCATTAAAAGATTTTTTCAATCGCCAGTAAGGGTTCTATGGTTTTAGAAAATATCGATGCCGAGTGTACATTGTTTTCTTCCATGTTTCAGTTGTATGTAGGTTGTGTCTTCTTCACAGATAGGGCATGCACGATGACCCTTAACAATGTATCCACTCAAATTCCTATATGCTGGAAAGTCATTAATGGTTCAAAATACCATTGCACACAACTTGAATTTCTCATTTTGATAACTATCAAACATGTCAACCCCCTCGTCCCATAACTTTCTCAAGTCTTCAATCAAGGGATTAAGATAAACATTTATGTCATTTCCTGGTTGTCTTGGGCCCGATATTATCATAGATAACATGTATTTTTGCTTCATGAACAACAAAGGAGGTAAGTTGTAAATTACTAGCAAAATAGGCCACGGATTGTGCTTAGTGCTTAAATTGCCAAAGTGATTCATTCCATCAATAGCAAGTCCAAGCCTTACATTTCTTGAATCTTTCCCGATCTTCGGATACAAATGATTAATCTTCTTCCATTGGGAGGAATTAGCCAGATGGAAAAACATTCCATCGTAGTTTCTCCCATCTGCATGCCATGTAAGGTTTTTTTTGTCATCTCTATTAGCAATCTGATACTTAAATCTTGGAATTATAGGAAGATACCATAACACCTTCTTTGGGGGCCTTTCTTTGTGCTTTCGCCATTGTTACACTCGTCATTATCCTTCAGTTTGAACTGTGATACCCCACACCTGGGACATTTATGCATTTCTTCAAACTCATGTCTGTACAATATGTAATCATTAGGACATGCATGGATTTTTTAATACTCCATACCCATCAGACACAATATCTTCTTCGCCTCATAGTAACTTTTTGGCAATGTATTTTCCTCTGGAAGCATACCCTGCACTACCTTAAGCAATGAAGTGAAACTTGTGTCACTCCATTCATTTTCTGGCCTTCACATTAACCAGACTTAATATTGCTGACAACATTGTCAATGACTTCTTGCACCTCAGATATAAAGGCTTGTTCGAATCACTTTCCAATGTATCATACATAGGGGCATGTGTTTGCTGAAAAGACTCTTGTCCAAGATCATGAATCATATCCTCTAATCAATCTCCCATTTCTACATGAACCGGTTCAGTTTGGGACCCCTTTGCATGTCTGTCAATTCGCCATGTCATATCCATGTCATATAATTCTTCTTAATCTCATCACATAGAAGATGTTCCTGTATGTTGTCTAGTACTTGTCGTCTCCCATTCAAACAATTTATACAAGAACAAAATTATTTTCCATCCTCATTTGGTTGAGTTCTTTCAAAGACAAATTCCAATAATTGTTCAACCCCTTCCTCATACACAGGGCTCATGCGAATTGCATTCATCCAACTTCGATCCATCTAATAACTCTATGATACTTACAAAATTATTCCATGCATGAAAACCTCACTTTTTTTCATTAAAGGTGTGGCCTTTCCCATTTAGTAAGACATTTTTTTATAGTAGATTCATACATAAAGTTTAAGTCTCTTTTCTTAGATTTGACAAAATTTTGGCAACATTTCACACTGATCTCCAGGTACACGGCATGAAAGTAATGACATGTGTAGAAGCATACGTTGTATGAAGCTTTTGATGATGCCAAAGATAAAACCTATTCAAGATTGATCAAAGTCAAGATAATTCAAGAGAAACGATGAATAATTATTCCATAGCATGTTAAAAGAATTCCTTAAAAGAGATTGCACAGGTTTGGCCTTAGGTTGACTCCTCAAAACATCTTACAAAGTTTTAAAGTGAAACTCTGTTTTTGAAATAAATGATTTTCTCTCTGGTAATCGATTACCAAAGGCTGTAAGTGATTACCAGAAGATAAAATAAATTTTAAAGGTTTTACAAACTTTTGAATTTAAATTTTGAACTGTGTAATTGATTACAAAGAGATTGTAATCGATTACCAGATACAAAACTGTTTTAAACAACTTTTAGAAATTTTGAATTTAAATTTTAAAACCTATAATCGATTGCAACAATTGTGTAATCGATTACTAGTCATGAAATCTTGAATTTTAAATTTGAAGAGTCATAACTCCTCAAAACTAACTGTGTAATCGATTACCATATATATGTAATCGATTACCAGTGAGGAAATTTTAAAAATAACTCCCAAAAGTCACAACTGTTCATAAGATTTTGAAAGATCACCAAAGACCTATAAATAGGTGACTTGGGTTTGAAATTCTTGAGAGTTTTTCAGAATAATAATTTTCCTATCCTATCAAAAGAAAGCATTGGCCAAACACTGGCAAAATCTTTATCTTGTAACATTCTTCTCTACAAGAGAGAAATATTCTTCTTACTCAAAAGCAAACAATTGTTGTTCAAGAGATTGTGGGTCTCTTGAGTTGTAAAGATCTTTGAACACAAGGGAAGGGTATCCCTGTGTGGTTTAGGCATTGTAAAAGGATTTTACAAGTTAGTGGAAATCTCAAGCGGGTTGCTTAAGGATTGGATGTAGGCACAGGGCGTGACCGAACCAGTATAAAAACTGAGTTTGCATTCTCTCTTCCCTAAAACTTCTTTAATTTATTGCATTTTATTTTTTCTTTGAAGAAGTTTCATTTGAATTGTTCTTTACTTAATTCATATTAAGTGTGCATATTCTGTGAATGTATGAATACATGATTTTGATGATGCCAAAGAAGAATCAAACAAGGTTGCTTCAAAGGTTAAGCAGTGTCTCAATATTAATACAAGGTTGCTTCAACAAACAAAGCCTTGCTTTAAGATTAACTCAAGATCAAGACTTGCCTAAAAAAAGTGTTTCAAAGACATCTAAGGCTCTAGTAATCGATTACCAGACAGTGTAATCGATTACCCGAAGACAATTTTGAAAAATAGCTTTTAAAAAGGGTTTTGAATTTGAATTTTGAACCTGTAATCGATTACTAGATGTTTGTAATCGAATACCAGAATGATGGACTCCTTGAAGTAAAGTTGATACACTAATAGTGGTTTCTCCAAACACATGGCAGGAGATGCATAAAAGTTTATTCATATTTGTCCCAAAGATAGTGAATATGTGATCTATGGAGACAACAAACAAAGGTAAAATTGTTGGAGTTGGAAAAATAGGTACGAATTCCTCCACCACCATAGAAAATGCTTTACTTATTGATGATCTTAAGCATAGTTTATTATTCATCAATTATTTGATAAAGGCCATTTATCCAACAAGAGGATTTTAATGTTTGTCTATTTTTAATTATTTTTTCCTATGATTGTTAACTTTTGATTGAGTTTTGATGCTTGATTTTTGCTTGAGTTTTGATTGTCCATGATGATTATGATTGATAGTTATGTTGATTGTCTTTGATGATTGCTTTTGATGATTTTTTTATTGAGTTTTGATTGTCTTTGATGATTGTGTTTGAGAGTTATGTTTATTGTCTTTATTGATTACTTTTGATGATTTTTTTAATTATTATATATTTTGATTATTTATAATGAATATGTATTTTTTTTGGGTGCAAAATTGTTAGTTTTAAGGCCTTTTAATAGCATTTGATTCTTATATATTCCAACAAGCGGTAACATTTTCTTTTGGGCCAATAAATGATACTTTGAATGGGGGAGAGATAGATAAAAGATAAGATAGTAAGGGTTTATGAGACAATTTTTTTTATGAAATATATGCAATCTTCAACTATTTCATATAAACAATCATTGCAAAATCAAAGGGGAGTAAACTATACAGATAGATATTTTTTTTTGTTGCTCTTAACCTACAGATGGTTGTTATCATCAAAAAGGGGGAGAATGTGAATTATGCAGGTTTTGATGATGCTAAAAAGAATTCACTTGATAATGATTGTCATCATAAAAAAAAAGGGAGAATATGAATCATGCAGGTTTTGATGATGATGAAAAGAATCCACTTGATAATGATTGTCATCATCAAAAAGGGGGAGAATGTGAATGTATGAATACATGATTTTGATGATGCCAAACAATAATCAAATAAGGTTGTGTTCAATATTACTTCAACAAACATTCAAAGGTTAAGCATTGCTTCAAGATTAATACAAGGTTGTTTCAACAAACAAGCATTGCTTCAAGATTAATTCTAGATCAAGCTTTGCCTCAAAACAAAGTGTTTCCAAGACATCCAAGGCTGTGGTAATCGATTACTAGGTAGTGTAATCGATTACCAAAAGACAATTTTGAAAAAAAAAGCTTTTAGAAGGGTTTTGAAATTTGAATTTAAAAGCTGTAATCGATTACCATTGATGTGTAATCGATTACCAGCAATGGAACTTTTGAAATTCAATTTGAAAAGTCATGACCCTTCAAAATATATCTTTGTAATCGATTACCAGAAACCTATAATCGATTACCAGTGAAGAATTTCAGAAAAAGCTTTTTGAAAAGATACATCTCTTCAAACCATTTTGAAAAGGCACGAAGGGCCATTTGAAAAGGCACGAAGGGCCTATATATATGTGTGTCTAACTTTGAAAAGCAAGAGAGAGATATTCTAAGAGAACTTCATTGCCAAATGCTCTCTCAACAACTCTTGGGCAAACACTTACAAATCTATTGAGAGTTCATCTAGGAATTTCAAATTGTATTATCATCTCTAAAAGAGAGAAATTCCTCTAGGAACTTCAAGTTGTATCATCCATTCTAAAGGGGAGAAATCTTTCTGTTCATCTCAGAAAGTTAGTTGTAATCAAGAGACTGGTTGTCTCTTGAATTGTGAAGTTTCTTGAACACAAGGGAAAGGGATTCCTCGAATGTTTAGAAGTTGTAAAAAGGATTTTTACAAAGTTATTGAAAATCTCAAGTGGGTTACTCGAGGACTAGACGTAGGCACGAGAAGTGGCCAAACTAGTATAAATCGAGTTTGCATTTCTCTCTTCCCTTATCTCATTTATTTTATTGCAATCAATTTTATCCTACACATTTAAAAGAACATTGTTAAATTGATTGCTTCTTCTTCTTCTTTTGCATTCTAAGCCTATCATTTAAAAGGGGGCGGGGGTTAAAGTTTGTTAGTGGGAAAATTGTGAAACTTAATTCACCCCCCCTCTTAAGTTATTCAAGCCACTTGTTCAACAACATGAAATCTACCACAATCAAGTATGCCCAAATTTCATCAAATTTAAGAAAAGAGACTTAACCTATACATATGAATCTACTATAAAAAATGACTTTTCCCAAACTCTCGAAATGGACAATTCAAGATTCAATACAATAATTAATCCAAATTGTTTGGAAGAATCATTGTATTGAATCTCAAACGAGAAACTAAGGTTCACTCATAATAAAGATAACTTGTATATAAAGCAATAGTCATTAA
Organism: Glycine soja; assembly: GCF_004193775.1. Taxonomy (NCBI): domain Eukaryota; kingdom Viridiplantae; phylum Streptophyta; class Magnoliopsida; order Fabales; family Fabaceae; genus Glycine; species Glycine soja. The sequence continues at coordinate 27,377,625 of NC_041004.1, forward strand.
TCACATGATACAAGTTATAAAAACATTCATAACAAAAAAGAGTATGAAAGACATTTGTATCCGTGATGATGGTCACTAGCAATCTCCAACAATGAATGTTATGATGACGATGCAAACAGGAAAAGGAAAAGTACCTGCAAATTACATTGAACATTGAATGTGTTATATTCGAACCTTCAAGAAACTTGTGGCGACATAATATAATTGAATTCACTTTTTTTCAATCAAAAGGTAGAAACATAAGTGGCATATGGCTATGATATTCAACATATATAATATAAGGTCATCAGGAAATTTTCAAGAACAAATATATGACTGAGATTATTTCTCTCGACAAAATAAGAATTAAGGTGTTAGCACTTTCTGAAGTCCATGTGCACACAATGCACTTAGTCATAATCTAATATGAATTTATAATGTAATTAAATTTGTCACATGCAGCCCCTCAAAGCAGCCACTTACTAGCTAGTTATCTTGTGACCTCATCAAATGGTTGTTAAAATCCATGTTAATTAGTTTATAGCCGAAAGCATTTACATATTTAGATAATACAATTAGGACAATAAATATAACATTGTAGAGGAAAATAGAAAACTAGTGTGGATAAAAACAAACATGGATACAAATTAAAAATAGGACAAGTTGAAGAAAAGAAAAAGCTTCATTAATATATAATTTGAAGTATATATAGCTACTTTACAAGAGCATTAATAACACTAGAGCCTTGGACACCCCTATTATTATATATGACAAATAAATAAGAATTTTTTTACTATAAAAGGAAGCAAGTGGGGATAGTTTTGGAATATAAAAGGAAGTAGGTGGGGTAGTTTGGGAAAAATAGTTTACAATAATGTTAAAAAAATAATAGCCTTTAATTGATTGGAATAAAAAATGGACCAAACCATTAATGTTCACTTTAATTATTAATTATGGATAATTTTTTTTACTACAATTAATTATATAAATTAAGAAATATATATGTCTGTTTTTCAACTTAATTACTTTGCAATATATTTCATAAACAATAATGAGTAAAAATTTGGATTTCCTACTTAAAAATAATATATTGTATTATTAATTAAATGTATATTGCAATATATTTATAAATGATTATATGACTGCACAAATTGTGCTTCATAAGTAATTGACTCATTCTTTTTCTCTAGAGTGTGTTTGGATACGATAATTTAACTAGGTAATGTATTTTTTTATAGGAAATTAAATTCCTTTTTATTAAAAATAACTGTTTGGGTATTTTAGTAAAAGGAATTCAAAATTTTAGAATTTTAAAAGGGATTTTAGTTAGTTGAAAGAATAGAATTTCAAATTCTATTTTCAAGAGAGTGAATTTGGAAATTATGTGGACAGAGACGTACCTCACTCTTGAACTTCTCTCTCTTTGGTTCGTCTTCTCTCTTCTCTCTTCTATCTTGAACTTTCAGGTTTTGATGTTGTTCTTCTGTGATTATTATTGTGTTTCATGGCTTTGTGAAACTGATATGACAGCGCACTCCGGCATCAGCTTCACTTGAATGCTCCTCAAATCACCACCGTCATTTTGTCTCAACGAGGATTGAGGCTTTGGATCGACGAAAAAACCAGGGAAGTCGGATACGTCGTCGTTTTCTTCATCTTTAGGGATTGGAGCAATTTGTGTAGAGCATGTGAGAGGAGAAGGAAGAGGCTCGTTGTCATCGTACGAGGTGACAGAATTGAAACGGTGATGATGATGATGATGAATCAATTGATTTTGTTTCTCGGCGTCGTTTTGCAAAAGTGGCACGTCGTTCCATGTGGCGTCGCATACGGGACAGACGTTGGTGCGTGCATGGGAAAAGGAAGTGACGCAGGGGAAGTGAAACGCGTGATCACACTTTACAGTGTAAATGGCAGTTCCCTACCCTCTCTTAACGCTATTCGAACAGATTCCACAATTACTCTGTTATTATGTTTTAAAAAAATAAAAAAAATAGTGTTGTGATAATTAAAAATGTAAAGGAGGATTCTGAATATGAGAAGGTTGAATTACTTATTCTGAATTTGAAGCTTTTTCTGAAGAGGGAGATGTTGAGCTTAGGGGAGAGAGGAGAATTTGGGTTTGACTTGTTGATTTTGGTTTGAAATCTGGGGCTGTCATTTGGTGGTAATTTTGTGATTGTTGAAGATAGAGGTTGTTGTTGTTGTTGTTGTAGGTGGAGGTGCAGTGATGATGTGGAGAGAAGGCCTAGGCTGACGCAGCTTCTGGGGGAAGGAGTAGGGCTTTGAGTTCTGTGTTTGGTGTTTATTGTGGAATTATCTGAGTTGCTAGTGGTTTATTTCATTGATGTTTTTATCTATCTCTTTGGAAGATATTTATGCTCCTCGTAGTTGTTCTTTCTCTTTTTCTATGTAATAATATTTCTCTCTTTGTTCCTTTTATTTTGGGGCTGATAATTTATAACCTTTCTATATATAAAAGAAGTTACTATTTTGATTTAGTGTTATACTTGAGTGGTGTTATGATTCTACAAAATTTTAAGTACCCTGGAACAAGGGTTATGATTCATGATTTTTTTTATTTCACCTGAAAAAAATAATTATTTTATTAAAAAATTGTTTTATTCAAATATAATTTTTTTAAAAAATAAATTTGATTATTTTATCAAAATAAAAAAATTTTAAAATGAAGAAATTCAATTTCTTTATCCTAACAATTTTAAAAATGAAAAAAAATCAATTTCTTTATCCAAACACAAAATTTTGAAAATGAATAAATTTAATTTTTTATCCAAACACAAAATTTTAAAAATGAAGGAATTTAAATTAAAGAATTTTAAATTCTCAAAATTTAAAATTCTTTAAAATTTTAAATTGTTTCGTCCAAATGCAGTCCTAGTGCTATTAATGCTCGCTGGGTGAAGGAACTTCTGATATATATATATATATATATATATATATATATATATATATATATATATATATATTTGTGCCAAGATCAGATTTTATTTCACAAAAGAATGAGTTTCTTGTATGAACAAGAATAAGCAAAATGCTAAAAAAGGGATGAACAAAAACTGCACAGAACTCAGCAGCAACTTTTATTCAACTCTGCAATTTTTTTTCTCTGGTTACATAATCTCTCTCTTATGATCTAGGCTATGCAAGAAGAAGAAATAGAAGCACTATTTCAAGCCTAACTAATCCAACCAACTTAAAACTAATTAACTATTACATGCTATAACAGAATAACAGAAAAATACTAAGTTGGTAAAGAGCAAGAGAACTAACTAATGGTTGTTAATGAACCAACATACAACAATTCTCCACCTTGGTTCAATAACAAAACATTAACAAAACCAGTGGCTGCTGCAGAAACATGATTTAATCATCCTTCAGCTGAATTAAGCTCAAACAATGGAAAAACTTGCTACTTGGAAGAGCCTTTGTGATCATATCAGAAGGATTGTGATCAGTTGAAATCTTTTTGACTATAACTGATCCTTGACCAATAACTTCTCTAACAAAATGCTGCTTAATATCAATGTGCTTTGTCCTCTCATGATGCATAAAATTTCTGGATAAATCAATGACACTTTGGCTGTCACAGTGTACTGTGATCACTTCATTTTGTATCTTCAGCTCCTTTGCAATGCCTTCAAGCCACAGAGATTCTTTCACAGCTTCTGTAAGAGCAATATACTCAGCTTCAATGGTTGATAAAGCCACTACCTTTTGAAGGCTAGCTTTCCAACTAATTGCAGTGCCAAAAGCAGTGAACACAAATCCTGTGAGGGATTTCCTTGAATCTAAACAACCAGCATAATCATAATCTACAAAACCTTCAATAGCAACTGTTCTTTTGCTATTCCTAGCTCCACCATAAACCAGAACTCTTCCAAGTGATCCTCTGATATATCTGAGTATCCATTTCAGGGCTTGCCAATGTGCTTTGCCTGGATTTGCCATGAACCTACTTACTAAGCTCACTGCATGAGCTATGTCAGGGCGAGTACATACCATAGCATACATCAGTGACCCTACAACATTAGCATATGGAATACCTTCCATGTAAATTATATCATCATGTGTCTTCGGTGCTTGACTTGTACTGAGCTTAAACTGGTGTGACATAGGAGTAGTTACAGGTTTGGAATTTGACATTCCAAACCTTTCAAAAACTTTTGTGAGATATAACTCCTAGGACAGGTACAGCAATTTCCTTTTTTTGTCCCGTTTGATTTCTATTCCCAATATTCTCTTGGCTGCTCCCAAATCCTTCATTTCAAATTCCCTACTCAGCTCATATTTCAATTTTTCAACCTCACTCTTGCTATTACTTACTATTAAAATATCATCAACATATAATAGCAATATCACAAACTCAACTTTAGAAGGAAATTTGAAGTAAACAAAGTTATCATAATGACTTCTATGAAACTGTATGTGAGCCATAAATTCATCAAATCTCCTATTCCATTGCCTGAGGGATTGCTTTAGACCATACAAGGATTTGTTTAATTTGCAAACATAATCCTCTTTACCTTTGGCTTCAAACCCCTCGGGTTGTTTCATCAATATCACCTCATCAAGCTTTCCATACAAAAATGTTGTCTTCGCATCCATTTGTTCTAACACAAGATCAAATTCTGCCACCATAGCCATAAGAATTCTGATTGACCTGTGTTTCACTATAGGAGAGAAAACTTCATTGAAATCAATTCCCTCATTTTGAGTGAATCCTCGAGCAACAAGTCTAGCTTTAAATCTAGCTGGTTCAACTCCTTGGATGCCTTCTTTCTTCTCGAAGATCCATTTGCAGTTGACCACTCTAGAACCAAGTGGTTTTTTAATCAATTCCCATGTATGGTTGTCATGGAGAGACTTAATCTCTTCATTCATGGCACTTAGCCATTTTTCTTTCTCCTTACTAGCTAAGACAACTTAAACAGTTTTTGGATCTTCCTTCAAACCTTCACTGGCTGCTACCAGAGCAAATGATATTAGATCAACATATCCATACCTCTTAGGTTGTTTGATTTCCCTTCTGGTTCTATCTCGGGCCAGTACATAGTCTGCTTCTTGTTGTTCCTCTTCTTCAGATTTTTCTTCATCAAGAGACCAATTAATAGCTTGTGTTTCAGCATGTGTATCATCAGTCTCCACCTCAAAATTTAATTTTTCAGAATCAGTTTCCTTACTCTGATCAGTGCTGGACTGAACCATGCTGGGCTTGGTCTTGTAGGCCATCTCAGCTTCATTGAAGACAACATCATGACTCATTAAACACCTCTTAAAACCAGCCTCCAAACACCACAGCTTATACCCTTTCACTCCTTCAGGATATCCTAGAAAAATACACTTGACAGCTCTAGGTTCCAATTTGTCTTGCTTGATGTGAGCATAGGCAACACAGCCAAATACCTTTAGCTGTTTTAGACTCGGTGGATGGCCAGACCAAATCTCCTCAGGGGTTTTGAAATTCAGAGTTGTTGAAGGACACTTGTTGATGAGATATACAACAGTCATTGCTGCTTCAGCCCAAATAATCTTGGGTAATCCTGCACTCAGCAACATACATCTCACTCTCTCCAAAATGGTCATGTTGAATCTTTCAACTAAACCATTTTGTTGAGGGGTGCCCGCAACTGTCCTGTGCCTTGCAATGCTATTCTCTTTACAGAAATCATTGAAAGGTTCCGAACAAAACTCAAGACCATTATCAGTACGGAGCCTCTTGATCTTTCTGCCTGTTTGGTTTTCCACAAGTGTTTTCCAGCCTTTGAAATTATCAAAAGCCTCATCTTTTGTTTTCTGAATGTAGATCCACAACTTCCTTGAGTAGTCATCCACAATGCTCAAGAAATACCTTGCTCCAGAATGAGAGGGAGTCTTGGTTGGACCCCAAAGATCAGCATGAACATAATCAAGGGTACCTTTTGTTCTTTGCTGTCCAACATTAAATTTGGCTCTACAGGCTTTGTCATAGACACAATGTTCACAGAACTTTAATCTTTCCATTCTGTCCCCACATAGCAGCTCCTATTTTGCCAATTCAATCAACCCCTTCTCACTTACATGGCCCAACCTCATGTGCCATAACTCAGTTTTTGATAAAATTCTTCCGGTTGCAGTGGCTGTAGAGCCAATTACAACTTCACCATCTACAGAATAGAGCCCATTCTCCATAATTCCCCTCATGACAACCATGGAGTCTTTAACTATATTCAGTATTCCTTTTTCACCCTTGAATGCATACCCATTTTTTATCAAATTCACCAAGAGAGATTAAATTTCTCTTCAACTCCGGTACATATCTGGCCTCTGTGAGAATTCTTTCAGCCCCATCATGAAATTTGAACCTTATAGACCCAATTCCTTCAATTTTCCTTGGCTTGTTATCTCCATGGAGTACTAATCCGTCTGCTTGATCAGAAAATTGTTCAAACCATGATTTGTTTGGTGTCATATGCCATGAACACCCTGAATCCATTATCCATTAAGTTCCTGGATTCTTTTCAGACACCATCAGTGCCTCTGCAGATTCATAGCCATCATCTTGAACAATTACAGCATTTCATGAGTCCTTCTTCCTATTGTTACTGCCACCATTTTTCTGCCTTTCAAGACAAACTTTCCTTGTATGACCCTCCTTTTTACAGTGATAACATCTGATTTTGAAGATGTTTCCTTCACCATTCTTCTGATTTTATGGCTTTTGCTTCTTCTTATCAAATTTACTATCTTTCTTGAAGGTCTTGCCTCTTGCTGTCAGCCCTTCACCACTTGTAGAGGACTTATTTTCCTTTCTTTCATTCAATTCCTTTGAATTCAGAGCAGCCTGCACTTCATCAAGAGAAACAGAATCTCTTCCAAACAATAAAGTCTCTTTGAAATGAGAGTAACTCTTAGGCAAAGAGCACAATAATAACAAAGCTTGATCCTCATCATCAATAGTGACATCGATATTTTCAAGATCTAGAATCAGTTTATTAAAAAAATCCAATTGTTCTCCTACTAATCTATCTTCATGCATTTTAAATGAATACAAAGACTGCTTTAGGTAAAGACAATTAACTAAAGATTTGGTCATGTACAAACCTTCAAGCTTTGACCAAACCCCAACAATAGTTGTTTCCTTAGAGACTTGCCTCAGCACCTTGTCTCCGAGACTGAGAATAATTGCATTGTGTGCCTTCAGCAGTAGTGCTTTCTTATTCCCATCAACCATCATCTTTTCGAGTTTGGCTTCTCCATCAAGTGCTACCACCAGGCCCTATTGAACAAGAAGAGCTCTCATCTTCAATCGCCATAGCCCAAAATCATTTTGCCCTGTGAATTTTTCAACCTCATACTTGGCCGAGCCCATTTCTTCAACCGAACTCAAAAAATCGCTCCACGCTCACCGCATCAATTTGTTGTACCAAGATCATATTTTACTTCACAAAAGAATGAGTTTCTTGTATGAACAAGAATAAGCAAAATGCAGAAAAAGGGATGAACAAAAACTACACAGAACTCAGCAGCCACTTTTATTCAACTCTGTAATTTTTTTTTCTCTGGTTACAGAATCTCTCTCTTATGATCTAGGCTATGCAAGAAGAAGAAATAGAAGCACTATTTCAAGCCTAACTAATCCAACCAACTTAAAACTAATTAACTGTTACATGCTATAACAGAATAACAGAAAACAGAAAATTACTAAGTTAGTAAAGAGCAAGAGAACTAACTAATGGTTGTTAATGAGCCAACATACAACATATATATATATATATATATATATATATATATATATATATATATATATATATATATATATAGCCATTTTACAAGAGAATCAACACACTTGCAACCATACTAAAATAATATTAGTGTCTGGGGCCGTAGAAAACTCACTCCGATTAAGATTTTCAGTCAAAAAGAATTCTGTAGCAGTTTACAGGAAGTTTGACAATAAGAAAATAAAAGCAAAGAATGAAAAACAAAATATATCCCTATATTAAAATTTAGCAAAACAAAAGAATTAAGTGTTTTTTTTCCTGTTTTTATTTTTATTTTTATGTAGAATGCTGATGCTCTAAAAAAATGGGAGCATGCTAACAATCTCCTATAAGGAGATAAATGCTAACAATATTATAGGACCCAGTTATAACAGCCAAATACTAATACTACTATTAAACTATGAATAAATGCATGTCAAACTAAAAAACTAGTACTGTGAATAATCTAACCCTTGAGGTATCTTTCTTTATTTCCCCATATGAAATGTGAGTATTTAGTCAAGGGAAGAGTAAATGAAGGGTGGCCAACGAGAAACATTGTGCTATATATATGCCTCAACCAATTAATTGAATATACATTAATTTTCTTTATCCTACAAAATGACTAAAGACATTGCCGCTAAGTTTGTACTGAAAACAATATCAAGAAGAAAGTGAATAAAAGGAAAAGACATAAAAAACACTAGACGATAGACGTGGTTAATGTGCTCCACGGATAACTAATTCACATGTTAGAAGCCCTCTTAGAACCGCATCCACCACTAACTGAAAACATTAACCAGCCAAAGGAATTGGGAATTCACAATATAATATTGAATATAACCATATTCATAACTTGACCAACACTTTTGTCAGCCTAAATACCCGAGTAACAATCTGAAAAGACACAAAATGTGAAGGAAATGGCCATTTTGATTTCTCACTTTTTGATTTTAAAAACTATTTTCTAGAACAATTCCACACTACTCAACAATCAATTTTTCATCCAAAACCTATTTAAGTATTGAAAATTATTTCCAAAACAAATGCTCTAAATAAAAATAAAAAAACAGAAACAACTAGCCACACTGTTATTTAGTTGCATTTTGAAAATAAAATTGAAAGACACCCTAAGTGAAGGTTATCTCATCTAGGATCTAGCAATACTGGGTTGCAATAAAGCAATTGAAAAGTATTGTTTTTCATATAAATAAATATGTGATTATGAATAAAGAAATAAATAGTCAAGTTATGGGAAGGAGAAAGATACACACAATCCAGAAACCAAAGTATTTCTAGAAAAACTATACCAACACTACTACAAAATATAGATTTAACATTGCACAATTAACATTGGTTTTTTAAAAAACTGATGTTAAAAAAAGCATGGTGATATTTTCGTAAATAAGTCGAGTTAGTTAACATTGATTTTGTCAAAACCGATGTTAACTACTTGAGATTAACATTGGTTATTTAAATAAACAATGTTAATATGAAGTAGTTAACATTGGTTTTGACAAAACTGATGTTAACCTCATATAGTTAACATCAGTTTTTTAAAACCCGATGTTAACTATATATGGTTAACATCGGTTATTTTACAACCGATGTTAAGTACTTAAAAAATTGATGTTAAGTACTTCAGGTTAACATCGGTTATTTTAAAACCGATGTTAAGTACTTAAGGTTAACATCGGGTTTTAAAAAACCGATATTAAGTACTTCAGGTTAACATCGATTATTTTAAAAAAATCGATGTTTTTCTTTTCATAAATTAAAACATAAATTCATTTTGGCCCCCGCGCGCTCAGACCCTTTTCTCCTTTTTCCTGACCCTGTGACTGTCAGAAACTGAGCTGCTGAAGCTACCACTGTCGTTGAAGCTGCAACTACCGCAAACGACTTCGTCTCTGCCACGATTGAGGTACGTCAATGCAACCACATTGTGTGGATAAGGAATATGGTTTCTGTCATACCCTAATTTCGTCCGGGGATTATTATTTGATGATATACAACCTTTGATTGGCCGCTTCGAGATACTTGGCACCCTTTGTTGCACAATATGTGAAGTCCCGAGACGTGCCGAAAATCAAAAGGAAGCAGGCTTACGCGATCCGTGAAAATTTCGTAATGTGACGGAAATCGAAAGGAGGTGTTTTTCGCAATCCGTGAGTTTTCGTAACTTCTTCGAAAGCTAAAAAAGAGTAAATACATAATCCGTAAGTATTCGTAACCTTGCAGAAGGAAAATAAGTATCGTTACGAAATTCGTAAAGTTTCGTAACGTTACGGAAAAAGAATTACCAAAAAAGGTAAAGGGGGGTGCATTTAGTAAAAAAAGGGGTACAAATAGCAATCAGGCCCACTTGGGCCTTCCAGATTCTTCCTCCAGAAGGTTGTTGCTTCTAGAGGAAGCAACCTTGCTCGCTTGGGCGAGCTGGGTGGCAAGCTCCTCCCCTATTTTGCTATAAATAGGGGGAGGAGTGAAGGGAGAAGGGGTTCAGCCTTCTTGGCACTTCTTATTCTCTCGAAATTGCTGAGGAAAATTATTTCCGTGAAGAAAATCCAAGCCGAGGCGCTTCCGTAACGTTTCCGTGAGTAATTACGGGAAGATTCTCGACCGTTCTTCAACATTCATCGTTCGTTCTTCGTTTTCTTCAGTCTTCAACGGGTAAGTACCTCAAACCGAGCTTTTCAATTCATTCTATGTACCCGTGGTGGTCCGCATTTTGTTTCATGTATTTTTATTCTCATTTTCATTCGCTTTCTATACCCCCTTTTGATGTGCTTCAGTCATTTATTTAAGTCATTTCTCGCCTAATCTAAAAATAAAATAAATTTCCACCGATTATTTGAATTGTATCATCCGTTAATTTCTGTTAAAATGAATTCCGACCGCTCAGTCGTGCCGTAACCACGTTGGAAATAAAAAAAAGAGGTAAAATAATAATATAATAATCAAAAAATACCTTTTTAGTAAAATAAAGCGAAAAATCAATCGGACGTTTTCTCTTTGGGATTTCTCATTCTTAATTGAATTGACTAATAACTAAAGTGAAACTAAGGCTAAAATCAACTCGCCTAGTCAAGCTCGTCCACAAAAAAATAGGGTTTTGAAAGTTTATCATTTCAGTTTCTTACCAAGTAAAATGGATCATTTTTAAGGTCCAACGCCTTAAAATGATCACCTTTCAAGTAAAAAGAATCACTTGATTCATGCATGAGAAAGAACTACGTAGGTCTGATTTCCTCTTTGATAGAGGGTACGTAGGAGCAAGAGCCCCCGCTTTTGTTGACCTCAAAAAATAAAAAGAACTAGAAGTTAAGATAACACAATTTCCACAATTCTAAAAATAGGCTGTTGTCCTTCAAGACAAACGTAAGAGGTGCTAATACCTTCCTCAAGCGTAAATATAACTCCCGAACTTAGAATTTTCATTTTGATCGGTTTCCTTCGGTTTTCCCGACGTTTTCCGCAAATAAACGTTGGTGGCGACTCCGCGCATCTTTCCTCCTTTGGAAAGCGCACCTGTGAGCCTCGCCCTCGCTCGTCCGCGTAGGGCACGTTGCGACAGTTTCCATTCACTCTCAGTCATGTCCACTTATCGATTCTTTGAATGTTTGTGTCAAACTTGTACAGTCCGGAAACTGCGCTGCTGAAGCTACCATTGCCGTTGAAGCTGCAACTACCACAAACGACTTCGTCTCTACCGCAATTGTGGCACGTCACTGCAACCACATTGTGTGCATAAGGAATATGGTTTCCATTCACTCTCAGTCATGGCCACTTATCGATTCTTCGAATGTTTGTGTCAAACTTGTACAGTCCGAAACTTTGAAAATAAATTAGTTCCACACGAATAGTTTTTTTTTTTCTATAATTAGTTGAGGGTTTTTATAGACCTAAGGATTTCGAACAAAACACAGTGAAGGCCTAAAATGTTGTTATCCCTATACATGATAATGGTCAATTATTCGTCTTTAGTCCTTTAAAAGTGAAAATACTATAATGTAGTATAGGTATCTTGACACTCTTCGAATCCCTCACATATATAAAAAAGACCTAATCTTGTTGTCCAAACTCTGTGCCGTATATTTCATATACTTCGATCTCTATATGTTTGGTATGCTCATCAAAAAACTAGGTTAGATGTAATATGAAGGGCTGCTTGATTATCACAAATATGTCTCAGTTCCAACCTCACAAAATTTAATCTCTTTAATGAGTCATTTATTTTGTTTTTAGACATATTAGTTCATAAGTAGTGAGAGTCATAGCTTGATATTTTGCTTCAGCTCTGGACCTTGCAACCACATTTTGCTTCTTGAGGTTTTCCATTAAAGAGATTGACTCCAAATAGAACACAATATCCATAGGTGGATCTCCTATTAAATATAGGTAATAATCTCCTTATGTCGTCTCTTCTAAAACACTAATCAATCCTTTTACTAGTGATCCTCTAAGAAATATCATAATTTTGACATTTGCATTCTAATGACCACACTTACAACAAAAGATGGTTGGTCTTGTTACAATTGGATTAGTTTAGCTTTCTGCCAAACTCCAATATCTACTTGGGTCAGAAAATAATTCTCCTTGGTCAGGAAGAAGCTTAACATCTTGATATGTGGGATTATCTAATGGTTTACAATTCACCATTCCATTTTCTTTAAGAATACCAAGAGCATAGTTTATAGGGAAATAATAATTCTAGACCTTGATTAAGCAATTTCAATTCCCAGAATATCTGAATTGGCTTGAGTCTGGTTTACCAAGAAAAATGTAGGAATCAGTTTATAATTTTGTAAGTTCAGATATCTATACTAAAGCAAGCCATACATGTGTATTTGATATTATGATGAAAATTTTAAAATCTTTTCACCTACAACAAGGATAGTGGTATTTATGTGTTGCTATGATGCTATTAGTATTTTTACTAACTAGCTCGAGCAATTACAATTGTACATTAGGTACTATCAGTGTATGATTACTGTAGAGTAGGATCATAGCAGAGGGTTGAAGAGCAAACTGGTAGTTTCACATAAATGATTCAGTTTTTATGATAATGTTAACTAAGTTAAGTTTTTTTCTTTACAGGCCCATGGCTACTCCACCTGACTCGGCTCCTCCTCCTCCTCTTCCTGTAGTAGCATCACAGTCGCAGTCTACCTTGAAGCAGACATGAAAAGCCACACGGCTACGATCCTTGGCGACTAGACCACCTGGGGCAGCCAGACCGGTGGTCCACGTTGATCCTGCGACTGGGAAGGTCGACGGTCCCCACAAGAAGAAATTAAGAACATATTTGGGGATTGTCGCTCGTGATAAGGTCGACGTGACATACAAGACTTGGAAGCAAGTCCCTGCTGCTCAGGAGGATATTCAAGTATTTTAGTTTTCATCTTTCATTTTCTTTATTAGCCAAAATTTATAATTTACTAACAATAAAACCTAATTTATTGTTTGTCAGGTTGAATTTGATATCCTTGAAGCATCTGACGGTAGGACAAAGAAGAAAATACTTCAGACTGTCGACGAACGGTAGAGACAATTTAAATCTGATTTGACGAGGAACTAGGCACTTGCAGCTGACAACGACATTGTGGATGACACTGTTTGTGAAAAATACGACATTAGCAAGGAGAAATGGGCCCATTTTTGTCAGACCCACAGAGACCCCTCGTGGGAGGTATGTACTTTGTCATTTTATTTGTTTTCCATTAAAAATTCTGTTATTATAACACATTGTAATAATGAGTTTCATTAATGTTCAATTTTTGCAGGATGTGCGGAAAAAGGCATAGGCCATCCATAAGCAAAACACTGCCCCCCACGTGTTGTCTCGTGAGGGTTATGAATATTTAGAACAGAAGCTGATGGTTGAGAAGACAAAGAAAAAAATGGAGGAAGCTGCTCAATCCGGAAGCACTGAGGCTGTCATTGACCCTCCATCTCCCATCAGACGACACGTGAAGTGGAAGATGGCTCGCACAAAGAAAACTGGACAGATGACGTTTGAGACAGCAAAGGAAATTACTGAGAAGATTGTAAGTCACTTTTCATTAATAATCGTAATTAGTTATGTTTATTTTCTCCCAATCTTTGGCATGCAAATGTGTTTTGTACAGGATTCGTTGGAGGAGCAGGAGTCATAGGGTTCGTTTGTCCCCCATGGATGTCAGGATGTCCTAACTGCTGCCATTGGGCGACCAGAACACCCTGGTCGTGTGCGTGTTGTTGGAGTCGATGTGACCATCAAGTAATACTTTGGACCGGCTGAACGGATGTCCGACATTTCTTCCTCCATCGCTCCAGAAGAACTAGAGCAGTTGACTTAACAAATCAGGGACCAACTGGAGGATTCGATCATAGAAAAAGTGACTCGGCAACTGATGTTATCATTCAGCCATAGATGCAATCACAAAGACTTGCACTGCCTCCAGAGCCTGAGGTTGGTCCCTCAGCTGCTTGTGTCAACACAAAGGGGAGTTGTGTTGATCCCTCAGCGGTCGATCCAGACACGGGTGACTCAGACAAATACGGGTTGTACATTAAAGAAAATCCTCCCCACCTAGTTGCCCTAGGAAGAGTTTATGAGGGATCCACAATCGTTCAAACCATCCCTTTGTTGCATGATCAAGTGAAGGTTGGTGTTGAGGAGGTTAAAGATGCAGATGCTCTCGTTCCTGTACCCACTGACGAGGCTATTTTAGTGGGACAGGCACTTAACACCTTCCTTGCTTGGCCGACACATCTCATAAAGCGTTTATCAGAACATGTATTTTACTCTCATTACATGCTTCTTTTTTCAATTGAATTGTTCACTATAATTAAAGTATGTTAATTAACTATGTTGGATAAACAGGGAGTTGTGTCTCCAGCAAAACCTGCAGATAGGCCGGATCCTGAGGTCGATGATCCCCTATATCTGATGACATTGACCATCGCATAACTTTTTTTTATGCCATTGCAAGTTATGTGGGATGCTTCCCTGTTCGGGCTGTTTAATTCAGACTTCCCCTTGTACATAAAGCATGAAGATTTATCTGAAATAGCACACGGTGGTCAATGTCTCAACATCTCTGTTATACAGTTGTGGATTCGTAAGTCAATTTAGATTATTGTTAATTACCTAAGTTATTGTTTTAAATTCATACATAATTTACTTTATGTTAACAACAATAGGCATCTAACTAAGACAAGAATGCGATTGGGGAATTCCGATGTCAATGGATTCCTCGAGCCACAGTCCATCTAGAGATCTGGGCAATCGCAGTTTAAATCAGAAAGTTACATGAAGAACTGAATGCAGAGTTCAAAACGGGATGTCTACCTGGAAGTCTACCTGAATGGGTAAGTAAAACTGAATAAATGAATTTAAATAATGTATAATACTTCAATAACCTATATTGGTCTCCACTACATTCCACACTGGCAAATTGTCGTCATTTTGCCTAAGGAAAATCTTGTTGTCTGGTTTTGTTCCTCGCATAATAGGCCAAACAACTATCTGAAAGGAATAATTAACAGGTCAGTGTTCTTTTTGAATACATATGCATTAGCATTAGTCAGCAACATCAATATTTTAATGTTTCTTGTATTCAAGAATGCTTTGAAAGGAGTTGATGATACTCCACAACCTAAATTCAAGGCTGCAGGTGCTAGGTGGATTGTTGTTAAAATAAGTAATTTAAACAATGCTATTTATATATATATATATATATATATATATATATATATATATATATATATATATATATATATATATATATATATATATATATATATATATATATATATTATGTCTGTGTACACTAATATCTCTAGTTAACATTTAATATCTAAATTTCATTATGTATTTAGAGTAATAAACAAAAAAGAAGCACTGAGTATGGCTATTACGTGATGCATTAGATGTCAACTATAATCTCAGGAAGTTTCAAGAATAATCGGGAAATGGTAATTGTTTATTTCAAACAAATTTGATTTTTCTTATCATTGGTATTATATTATTAACTTATGTTTTATTTTATCATGCAGTATTTTAATGATGTTAGACCATTGGAATCAGACACATTGAAGGCACTTCGCATCCAGTGGGCAAACTATTATCTCAAAGTTAGAAATGAAACTTAGTTTACTAGCTTGTAATTTTAGTTAGGATGTTATGCAACTTTGTAATTTTAGTTTAATTCATTAGTTTACTACCTTGTTTTACATTTTTTACAATTGATGTAATCTTTTAACATTAATTAAATATTCTTTATTCATATTTATTAATAAATTCTTTATTGATATATAGTTATCAGTTGATTTTTTATAATTGATAGTTTACTAGCTAGCTTTCTGCTAAAAACTGTTTCAAAACAGAATGCAAATGATATATGTTGTGCTGTGTGGTCTGATTTCAAATTTGCAGATTAATTTTTGGGTTTATTGAAAAAACAGACAGTATTTTTTAAAAAAACCGATGTTAACCTACGAAAACAACATCGGTTTTTTCAACAACCGATGCTAACTATCAACGTTAACATCGATTTTCAACAAAAATTGATGTTAACTTCCAAAATGTTAACATCAGTTTTTTGGAAAAAACCGATGTTAACTATTAACGTTAACATCGATTTTCTATAAAACCGATGTTAATGTTGTTCGTTAACATCTGTTTTTGTTCAAAACCGATGTTAATGTATCAATTAACATCGATTTTCTATAAAAATCGATGTCAACTTCCAACGCTACTATGAACATTGATACCTTTTTTTTTGTCTAATTCTTATTATATAACATTATCATTTTTATGTTAACATCGATTTTCAAAAATTGATGTTAACGTTAATACTTTCAACGTCGGTACTTTCAACATCGGTTAATAACCAATGTTGAAAGTCCTAAATAACTGATGTAAAAAACATATTTTCTAGTAGTGCAAAAGTTACGGGAAGGAGGAATGCTAACCTTTTGTGACTTCTCCTTTCGTAACCTTGTCGCCGCCGCAGAGAGTTGTGAGTGAGAGCAAGAGAAAGTGAGAATGCTGAGAGTGAATAGTTGAAATGCCGCCAGAGAGAGTGAGAGCCTGAGAGTAAGAGTGAGAGCATGAGAGTGAGAGTAAGAGTGAATGCGAGAAGAAAGCGAAACATATTAAATATAGGAAAAACACAATGTTGTTTTTTTTATGAAAATCGGTGTTAACATCAAAACACAACATCAATTTTTGAAAAGTTGATGTTTACAAGCGTAAAATAACATCGATTTTTCGAAAATCGATGTTAACATCGCCACTTTAACATTAGTTTTAATGTTGAAAAATCGATGTTAACGAACTCATACAAGTATGCCACCACCCTTTTGTTAACATCGAATTTATAAGAAGTCGATGTTAGAGTGGAGAATTTAAAGGCATTCTTTCTAGTATATGCATTTTTCGTAAAAATATACTTAATAAGTAAAAAAATTAATAAAAATATGATGTAAGAAAATTTATAATGATTCTTTTTTATTTCATGGATCGTGTTAGTTTCTTTATAAGGATGTTGTTGTAGAAGCAAGCTTCATAATGATGAACCAAGCAATTTGATGATGCCAAAAGCACAAGTGATTTATTCAAGATTGATTCAAGACTTCAAGATCAAGCATCAAGAATCCAATCCAAGATTCAAGATTTAAGAGAAGAAATCAAGAAGCAACAAGTCAAGACTTCATATAGGATAAGTATTAAAAGAATTTTTCAAAAACTAAATAGCACAGTTTTGTTTTACAAAAGAATTTTCTAAGTTACCAGAGTGATTACTCTCTGGTAATCGATTACCAGTTATCAGTAATCGATTACCAGTGAACAGTTTGGTTTTCAAAATGTTTTCAAATGATTTGTAATGTTCCAAAATGATTACTAATATAGTGTAATCGATTACACTATATTAGTAATCGATTACAAGTGAATCCGAACGTGGGAATTCAAATCCAATTGTGAAGAGTCATAACTTTTCATAAAACACATTGTGTAATCGATTACACCTTTGTGTGTAATCAATTACCAGTGAATAGTTTTGAAGAAAAAGTTAAGAGTTATAACTCTTAACATGGTTTTCTCAAAAGTCATAACTCTTCCAATGGTTTCTTTGACCAGACATGAAGAGTTTATAAAAGCATGACTTTGGCACATGTTCAAAAGATATAATATATTCTTCAAAACAATCCTTTTTCACAATCTTTCTCTAACCATTGCCCATTGCTGTTTTCTTTGCCAAAAAGCTTTCTAAACTTTGTTTTTCTGCAAGTGAAAATTCTGCAGAAAACAAAAGTGTGCTATCTTTTCTTCCTTCTCCCTCTAGCCAAAAGATTCAAAGGACTAACCGCCTGAGAATTCTTTTGATTCTTCCTTCTCCCTTTTGCCAAAAGATTCAAAGGACTAACCGCCTGAAAATTCTTTTAATTCTTTCTTCTCCCTCTAGCCAAAAGATTCAAAGGACTAACCGCCTGAGAATTCTTTTGATTCTTTCCTCTTCCCTTTAAACAAAAGATTTCAAAAGACTAACTGCCTGAGATATCTTTTGTTTCCCCTTACAAAGATTCAAGGGACTAACTGCCTAAGAATTCTTTGTCTTAACACATTGGAGGGTACATTCTTTGTGGTACAAGTAGAGGGTACATCTACTTGGGTTGTAATACTGAGAACAAGAGAGGGTACATCTCTTGTGTTGTGGATCAGTTCAAGTGGAGGGTACATCCACTTGGTTGTTCAAAGAGAACAAGGGAGGGTACATCCCTAGTGGATCTTTGCTTGTAAATGATTTTACAAGGTTATTGGAAATCTCAAGAACCGGTGGTTGCTTGGGGACTGGATGTAGGCAGGGGTTGTTGCCGAATCAGTATAAATCTCGTGTTTGTCTTTCTTCTTCCCTACACTTTTTACTTTTCCGCTGTGCACTTTTTATTTCCGCTTTACTTTTGTCTAAGTTATTGTTTTTGTTCTTTACTTTCTCATAACTTAGTAGTAAAGCCTAATTGAATCCAGTAACATTAAGAAGGATAAATTTTTAATTAGTTAAGACACATTCATAATTAATTTAATCCTCCTTCTTAATTATTCTGAGGCCTCTTGATCCAACAGTTATTTAATAGGTAAAATATTATAACATTTTTTTAAATTATATTTTACCAGAAAATGCTTATCCATAGTCCATACAAGTAATAATTTTAATATATATCATCTTATTTTATGAGTATTTAAATATTTATATTGAGTTTTTTTTCTCAAACATTAATTAAGTAAAAATATTTTTTTCATATGATAGTTATAAATCATAACAAGGAAAAATATTTAACTAAATTCAAATACAATATAAATCATATGATAGTCCATACAGTATTAATTTTTTAACTACGTTAAGTTTCATTTAAGGATTAATTATTTTTTTAAAATACTATTCCACACAAATTATATTTTTTATAAATTGATATGTATAAATTAGTAAAATAAAAAAAATTAAACAAAAAAAAACTGTTAATTTTTTTTAAAACTGTAAGGAAAAATAGAAAATAAATTTAAAAAACAAAACAATTAAATGAAATAACAAAAAAATAAAAAAAACCAAATTAGAAAAACAAAAAATAAACTCAGTTTAGAAAAAATGATTTCTAAACTGTGTTTTTTTTATAAAAAAAAAAATCATGTTTATAAATTGGTTCTTGTGTAAAAAATAAAAAATAAAAACATAATTTAAAAATCGGTTCCTGTAAAAAAAAAAAAGTGAAAAATCGGTTAGGAATAACTGATTTCTCATTTGTTATATTTTTTATCATTAATGTAACTAACTTACCGGATATATTATTTGGGTCAATATTTTTTTATTAAATAGGTAAAAAAATGTCCCGTTGTAACACGTGAAATATTTGTGTGCCAATTGTCAATCAAAATTTCATTAAAACGTAATAAAATTAATAAATTAACAAATATTATTAATTTTAGAGAATTATTACATTTAAAGAATGCATCTTTAAATTATTTATATTTCTCAAATTATACACATATTATTGGTCCAAGTGAAATTAAATTTAGTCTCCTTAAATGAGATATCTTGATTCTCAAATTTTATAAATAAAAAGATATAATTAAAAAAATATTTCGCTTGATTCAAATTTTTTAAATAATCAATAAAGTTAATAATTATTTTGTATCAATATTATAATGACAAAATGATATTTTTAAAATTAAATTCTTGTAACAAATAATGATAAGTCAACTCAATAAGTATAACTCATTGTTAATATACCTTAAATATTTGAAAAAAGACATAAGTTTGATTCCCGCATAATATATTATTATAGAGGAACGAAAATTTTTAAGTATAAGCAATTCTGGAATCAATGGATAATCAAATAATTGATCCCAAAAGATAAAAACTTATAAAAATACTTTAAGTTTCACCATAGAGCCAAAAAATCTAAGTACAGCCGTACAAAACAATGGTAAGACAACACTAACGAGCAACAGGCAACGGCAACCCCCTTGTCATCATCCCTAACCAATGCCTGTTACTTTCAAATGGTAAAGACTTGATTCTTAAATATGATGTATCAAAGATCTTTATATCTATATGAATTCATTTATAGTAATTTTCTATTGCAGATTATAGTCACAACTAAATGTATACCTAATCTCTAATCTTAAAAACACTTGCCGTGGCTTATTTCAGTCTCTCCCTCTCTTTATCATCCAGCTTTTATTGTAAGATTTGGACACGCAACAACGTAACCATAAAAAAGGTGATAGGGTAATGAGACTAACGCAGTTGAAAACAAGTTTGTGCTTATGTTGAAGAAAAAGTCTCACAAGAGGGTGATATATATATATATATACACCGAATCTTAATGCATGTGGCTGAATGGATAGAGGTTGCGTCAAATATGGCAGTCTATTTTTTTTTGTTTTGTCTAATAATAATATATTTTCTAGGCGTAGTTGAGTTAGGCCCATGTCTTCCACGATAAAAACATGATTTCTTTTCGTCAAAATTCTTAAATAGATCAAGCACTTTGAATTTGAACACGTCTTGCCTGTTAAGGTCCTAAAAAAGTTATTTTGAGAAAATTTGTCATATAGTCTCTCCCTCGCAAATATCTTCTTCCTTTAGTATATAGCCTTACATCTCATCGTAAGTTGTAAATTTGAGTTTCTATTACATATGCTCCCCTTAAAGTGAGATAATTTTTCTTAGAGTACACTGAGTCCGAAGAAACATTAATTATCCCCTTTCAGCCTTTCTCTTACAATTTATTTTTTCTCGTGAAAAATTAAACATAAAGAAATTGACAAAGGATTGAAAAAAAGTATTGCCAAAAATGAAATACTAAAGTTATGATTTGGTCATGCTTATTTTTTTCTCTTCTTATATATATATATATTCCAAATGCACGACGTTTGAATTGAAAAACTCGTTTTGTCATTTACAACTCAGTGATGTTGTAGCAGCTCTGTGCTGTGGCTGGACTTGACTCTGAAAAGTGACGGTGACATAGAATAAGTGAGGTTATATGGTATTGCAAGGACATGAACTGTTTAGGGTTGTTAATTCGTTATGCACTTATGGGCAATTTAATGTCAATAAGCGGTGTTTTTCCGCTGAAGCAAGGTGGGTCAGTGTAACAAATTTTACAATTAGCAAGTGTGAAAAGTCTACCAATAAAAATTGAAATATCAACCAAGTGAAAGTGATTGGATACAAGTGATTAATGTATTGAAGTTAAGGTTGAATCATTTAAGTATTATTTGAATTCAATCCTTGACTAAAATAATTTTTTGTTAGACTTTATTAGCTTCTCAATCGAACTTCGGATTAATTTGGGTCCCTGTTAAGACAAAAAAAATATCAATTGTCTAGCTTTTATCACTACTAAAAAACAGTTTTTTTATAACGCACTTTTGATGACGGTTCCCAAAAACTGTCTTAATATATAAGGTGGTGACAATTTTAAAAACCAACATTTCACGATGGTTTTGCAAAAATCGTCTTAAAATAATTGTCATTCCAAGATTGTTTCTCGAAAACCGTTTTAGAAGGATGTCATCCTAAGACAATTTTGTAAAACCTACAAAACCGAAGTGAATGCATTTTTAATTTTTATATCTCTTCCTCTACTTTCTTACGCTTCGGTCACTTTCCCTCTCATCTCCAACTCACCCTCTACCTCCTTTGGTTCTTCCTTCTCTCACCTCCTCCCCCCCCCCCCCCTACATCCTCCACTCAATCTCCCAAACCCTCAACGACGCCATTTCACTCTTCGCTAGGGTTCCCAATTTCTCTTTTCCTTCGCACAAAAAACATGGCTACTGAAACCCTAAAAGACACCAAGCCTCCCATCCAAGATGACGACCACATGAAATTGGAGATTCTCGAGAATGACGCTTCCTTGGGAGATGCCGTTGCAAAATCCGAGGACACGAATGCCATCGATAAAGATGGAGCATCTGACAATCACGAAGTAAAAGAGGAAGATGTCGCTGAGGAGAAGAAAGAAGAGATCAACAAAGACATAGAGGAGAAAGACGACGTTGAAGACGAAGAAGAAGAAGAGGAAGACAAAGCAAAAGAGAAAGAGAAGGGTAAGAAAAGTAAGAAGGATCCAATTATGTCGGCCCCGAGTGAGAGTCCCACAAAGGAGAGGAAAATGGTGG